>NC_092048.1:8283515-8589686 GCF_003086295.3 Arachis hypogaea
ATAATCATTTCTAAGCAAAGAGGTTCCTCTTCATTGTTAATGTTTTCCATAGACAAACCACGCAAAGTCGCAAACTTTGATAAACCAATTGTCTATTTGTTTGGTAATATTGTCCAAAGAATGATGCTCCATTGAGTAAGTTTGAGATGTTGTGTAGTTCAGAAATAAATTTCTTGTGCTAAATTTGATGTTATTTGAAGGAATAGTGATAAGAGACTTATATAAATAAGTCAAATAGTATGGAATTTGAATATTTATAATGTAAAATTTATTATGATTAATAATATTTTTATGATATTTGTAATATGGATGTTTATTACATTTAATGAATTATTTATAAAAATTAATTATTGGGAGTTATAAACTTATTGTATTGTTTATAACGGTAAGATATAATAAATATAGAAATATGAATTCAATGTCTTTGTAGGTTACAAATTTGATAAGACACTGTTAATTTCTAATTATCGGTCTTTTTTATTTTTTTGTATATATATTTTTTTATTGATTTGGAAATAATAGGTGATTTGACAAAAATTGAGTGGTTGATTCTAAAATTTTGTCAAGTAAGCAACATTGCTAACATGACATTAGTAGAAAGAGAAACATGTCTTAAAAGTCGATAAACTTATCCATCTACTTTTATATATTAAGAATGGATACATAGATAGATAGATAGAAAGCCATTGCGAATGTCATTAATGCATGTTATCTATAATAACATAGTGTAGATTTTCTCTTCTTAATTTTGTTTTTTAATTATGACCCAAAATTTCCAGATATGAATGATGAGTGCTGTATATATGAATTCCATGACACCTACTGTTGCTCTACTGTTCCATATTTTTCTCATTCTGATTAGGTCAGTGAGAGAAGTAGAAAGTTGAAAGGGAAAAAAAAAATTCCAAATGCGATTGGAAAATTGAAGTTCTATACTTAGTGGTCTATATAGTATTTACTATTTAGCCAGTATCTTGAGTCTTCCCTAATACTGTAGAATCACTCACAAACTTAGGGTTGGCTTTATCAACTAAAATATTCATGTAGATGTAGTTAGAGAAATTTAGTACATAAAGAAAGCTCCACATTCAAAGTTTGTATTTTTTTCAAGGCTCATTCATACTTTTGCGTCTGGATGATGAAATAAATATATATAACCACTCCACTCTACAATACTGATTTTATTTTGTTTTCTCTTTTTAAAACTGTTTTAATAATGGATGAAATTGTTGGCTAGTTTTAGGAAAATATTTCATGACTTCAAATTACTAGTGATTGTCACAAAATGTAGTCCCTTATTTAAGAGCAATCAACTTCATTTCATGATCAATAGATCCAAGAAGTATTGCATCAGAGAGTAGAGAACCAATGATATGTTTTGAGCCAGTCTGGAAGATAGAAATTAGGCATTACTTTGGCTACATAATTATTAACTTATTCCTTGTAAAGTCTCTTTCTGAAGGTGTCAACTATGGTGGCCTGAATTCTAATATTTTAAATTTAGTTATTAGCATATGGGATGTAACTTGTAAACTCTATTTTCGAGGGTGGGCAAAAATGTTGGATTCATATCTCAAATGTCAAGTAATCCTTGAAGACAATACCATGTGATTTCCCATTTGCTGTCTCTATCCCTAGACCCTATGAAGGATATGGTTTGATTTCATTGTTTGTTCTTATTTTATATTGATTATATTTTGATCATTTTTTAATAATTTTTTTTGCTAATCATTATTGGTGCTGTTAATTACATTTCTCTTAAATATGTTTTCTTTCAATTAAAGAGACTTCAAAATAATTAAGGGGAATGGCAAGTAAGCATAACAGGAACATGGTGAGCGTGCAATATATGCAAAGATTTTGCATCAATGAATGAGACTAATTAACATGTTCCATTTTTGGATGAAAGCAAAGTGAAAACAAACTCTCCCTCCTATCTACTCAGCTTACAATTGTACTTGACAAAATTGTTTGATTTGAACTAATCTACAAAATTGTTTGATTTGAACTAGTCTATGTTATGTCAGCCTCAATTTTCTGATAATGATCAAGCCAGAATGGATACAATGTCTAAGAACATGTCTTCTGTGCAAGAAAATGTGAGGCCACCCATTGGATGAACATAACCAAATTCTTCTTCTGCTTTACTCAGCAAGTCTTGAAATGATGGTTGGTTCAAATATGATATTGGAACTATGAACCTCTTCATCTTTTCTCCGACATACACTGCAAGATACCCCTTTGGGACTTCACCCTTTGAAGCTTCCTTTGTAGCTTTTCTGATACCAGGTAAGCGAAATCCCATTGTTTCTTTTTTGATATTCCACACACACAGTACTGCAGAATGATCTCAAGTAACTTTTATGAGAAAGTTGTGTTTCAAGTCTGATGTTTGTGTGTTTGAGAATGCAAAGATGAGTATTGGTATATATAGATCAATAGGTTGCTTCTGTGGATACCCTTCTCTAAGGAATTAAATGCTTAATCAATGAACAGTTTAATGGGATCTAGTGAAAGAAAAGGACTCATGAACCTTCACATGTTGTTGTCTTGGAGAGTCTTTTTGAAAAACTACTACGATTTAGGAGTAAATGGCCCACAATATGGAAGATTTGCCAACACAGTCACTGCTTGAAAATGAAACAAATTAGTACCATTGAATGTTGAAAATCTTATTATTGTTTAACTAATGTAATGACCTGTTTCTCACGTACAAGACATGCCCAAACATTTCAGTTCAGTGGTCTATTAGCTAATAGCTGTATGTACTTGATCTTGAACGTTGATATCAAATCTATAATCCATAAAATCTTGTTTGTAGATTTTGGATAAGGTCACTTTCAGAGCTATCAATCAAGTCCTGCTTATGGTTTACAAATTTCATAATTTGGTACTCTGGTATTACTAGTAGGCAAATGTATGGACATAAGTTTTCAATCTAAGAAAAAATTGTAAGATGTCTAAAGCATGTCTAATAATGGATTATCAATGGTACAACACATGAAAACACATTAGGTGTAACTCATGTCATGTCTGGTAATAGATTAATTGAGCTTATCTCATTTGATTACAAGTGGCTGTTCTATGAGCCGTTGCTTGAGATGGTGGGGTATGCATTCTTATATAAATGCTTAATGCTTGATAGAAATCTCTAAGACAGAACCATGTGATTTCTCATCACCATGTCCTCATCCTAGAAATAATTATCCAAGTAATGTTAAAATCTATAAATACACTTCCTCTTGCCTTCAAAAACAGCACAACTGATTGCCATCTTCAAGCATCAACGTTTAGAATTTAGACACATTCTTCTTAGATTTGAGAGTTTTGCCTTATTCTCCTTCTTGTAGAACAACACTAAAGATGGGTTTCCGTTTACCTGGTATTCGAAGGGCGTCCTTCTCTGCTAACCAAGCATCTTCAAGATCCTTGGAAGTCCCAAAGGGGTATCTTGCAGTGTATGTTGGAGAGAAACAGAAGCGTTTTGTAATTCCCATATCATATCTGAACCAACCATCATTTCAAGACTTGTTGAGTCAAGCTCAGGAAGAGTTTGGATATGATCATCCCATGGGTGGTCTCACTATTCCTTGCAGCGAATATGTCTTCCAACAGATCACTTCTCAGCTTGAATAGCCTTAACTCTTATATAGAAGATTGACTTAGATTAGTATAGACATTTTGTACAATAGGTAAGAGTTGACCACCAGATTGACAAATTCAAAGAATATGTCTTCTGTTTTTTTTTATAATGACAGTGAGCTCAATAACTCAGATATTTCTTCTCATCAATAAAATTGTTCAATTCTCTTTGCAATTAGTAGCTTATTGACCATCATTACTTGCTTAAGTTAACTCCATTTGGAACAATTTTGTATGGTAATTGTGGTTTTTTGTTATGACTCAAAAAAGGTTCAAACATAGAAGCTCTTGTTAGAACAATTTAGCACATTAACTTGTTAATATATTCATTCTATTTAATTCTTTATATAAATAGTATCCTAGTTCATGACTATTATTTAACAAATATTACATACATATTTATCTCACACAACCACACACATACTAAAAACAATAACATGTGTATTCACTAAAATACCCCATCACATTGAGCGAACATTGAACATATAATCATCCAATCCAATCCAATCTACACAACACAAACATTAATCCAGTACTAATGTACTACTTGGAGGATGGAGAATACTGTCTGAATGATGGTGAGAATAAGTAGAAGAATTCCAGCAATGGAAGCTACCGTCTTCCATGGAGTGTTGCAGTAGTCGCGCCTCAAAGTTGCTACTTTTCTATTCCAAGGATGAGCACAAAAAGCATTCAAATCTTGAAAAATGCTCGAATATTTCACATTAAAATCTGTCTGCATAATGTTGACTCCAAGACCATTGAACATTTCAGCCACTGCATTGCTATCACTTAACCAGTTATCAATTATTCCTTTCTTAATCAGTAAATCTACATCTTTGTCTGTGTTGATTAGGTAGTCAAAGACAGTAATATAGTCAGTGAGATAGGATTCGTTAACACAGTGGCATTGCTCGAACGCTAACAAATTTCTCAAAACAACTTCAGTACTGTCGTCGACTCTAATGAACGGGATTCTCAAAGTATGACCAGAAAGTTGCAAGTCTAGTAAGCATTGACTATTTTTGTTTACTTCAAAATTCACTCCAGCTTCCTTCAACTTAGATGCACTATAAAGGTGTGTTACCTCTGCAGTTCTTGAGCATCCAGAGACTGATGGTTGGAATAAGTGAGAGGATATTAATAGAAGCTTTCTTGATAGGTCTGTGAAATGAGCTATTGTACCATCATTGGATAAGGATAACCCAACCTTATCACTAGAAATGATATAATTAGGAATGATATAATGAAGAGTGAGCCATAATAATGAAGGATAGTTGTTCTGGCCTCTACTATTTAAAGTAGAAGGGAAAGCTAGATTGTGAAGCTTCTCAAGAACAAAGAAAGGGACTTGATTCTCAAGCAACAACAAATCATAGTGCATAAAATTCCCTAACCTTGGTGGCAGAAGAATGGCATCCCTATGGTGGTACCTGCATAAAAGCTCTAATATGAAGCAGCAATCCACCAATATCACCCTGATATGTTTTTCAATGCTAATTTTGATGTCATCTGAGTAACAACGACGAACCTCTGGCTCGAGCTGTTGCACGCAACTCACAAAACTTTTCAAGTTCTTTGTCTCTGATCTTTCAATGAATTGTCTGCAATATAATCTTTTCTGGTCCTCCATCTTTAGCAACTTCGGATTCCCATGGTGAAAAGGACCAATTGAAACAACCTTTGGAGTGTATGCATCTGTTTTGAACTTGCGGATTTCATGGGGCACCCTATAGATGCAGCATTCATCAGTAAGAAGAGGTTGTGCTTCCTCCAACATTGCATTAATTTTGATTAAAACATCATTAGGATTCCCACCTTCCATCTATATGTAAAAGTTAGGAACATAAAAGGAAACAATTATCAATTACATGATTATACATAATTTAGTGCATGGAATAAAAACTAAGACAATAAAAGGGAAAAAGAAAGAGTCTAATATTGAAATCTGCTTACAATAAGAACGATCAAAATCTTCTATTAAAAATGCAGATGAAAGTGTAAATGCATGAAACCATGAATTGGCCAAGAGCAACACTAAAAGGAATTCACTAAGCCACTAACAAAACCGCACCATATCAATTGCTGAAAGAGCCAAGCCTGAAACAAGGAGCAATGATTGATAATGGTGGCCATGACTTGGACTCTTTAGATATTAATATTGTGGCGGAGACTCATTGACTTTTCGAGCCAAATAATAAAAGAAGACTTACCATGACTTAAAGAGCAACTTGTTAAGGTAATATTATTATCATTACTACAAACTCCATGACTAAATTCCTACTAATTATTATTATTATTGCCAGGTGTTGTGTCCAATTCCTATGCAGAGGAAGCAGCTAGCTAGGTTTCTTAAGATTATGCATTGAACTGTGTAGATGATTTGGTTGGTCAACTTGAACTGTGTAGTTGACTTGGTCAACTTTGGTAAACTGAACTTATTAGATCAATGCACAGTACTATTGACAAGTGGGCTTGAATAATGAATATGGATGCCCCTCATCACTTGTTCCACATCAGCTTCATTTGGTACCACCTTCATGTGGAATAAAATACTTAAATGGAGAACTAAGGTTGGGTTGAGTAGTTACCTCACTCATTCACTTAAGCAAGTGTCGGAGGTTCGAATCTTGGAGCTCAAATTCGTGATGGATTAGTCCTTATCCTGTCAGATTGGGGAATACCGTGGGTAACCAAAAATAAAATACTTAAATGTGGGTGGGTTTTTTACACACACACTCTAAATATATTTATATATATGGCTTATTTTGCAGGACCCTAGTGGCTAGTGTGAAGTGCTTTGTAGTTTGCAGTGTAATGTGGTATCTATATTGTGTAGATGTCCAATTTCTCCAACTTTGGCTTATACATGGAAATATTTAAATAAATAAATTTAAAAAAAAAAAAAAAAAAACAGAACCAATGAGGCTAAGAAACTTAGTCATAAGTTACTGTCTAAGTGTCTGCATACATCTTCTTCTTGGGTAGGCTATATACTGAACGTAAATTTACCTCTTCCACAAGTTTTGCATGGGGAGGGAACGGCAATTCTATGTAACCACTCCACTCTAGCAGATTTTTTTTTTACCACAGTAATTAGTGAAATGGTTGGATCAATTACAGGAACATAATTGATGATTCCACGTGCTAGTGATATCAAGAAGGAATTGTGACAAAATGTGGTCTTCTCTTGCCTGTCCAATGTGATATATTTTGAGGCAGTCAGGAACGTACGAAGTAGGTACTATATTGGAAAAATAATTATTAGCTTATTGGTTCTGAAGTCTCTTTCTGAAGGTGGCAACTGGCAACTACGTATGAAGTCTTAGATGTCAGGACAATACCATGTGATATCCAAGGTTAAAAGTAGATTGGTGATGGAATTGATTAGGGGTGAGCACGGGTAGCAGGTAGCGGGTATCCGATTACCCGTCCGAACTCGAACCGAACCAATTAAATTGGTTCTGAAACCAATGAGTAATTGGGTTCAATCCGAACCAAACCGATAGTTTTTGTTAGTGATTGGTTCGGGTATCGGTTTTGGGGGTGCGAAACCCGAACCAACCCGCGAACCCGATCATATATTAATTAAATAAAAAAATAAAAAAATATATATGATTTTTCCATTAGACAATGATTATTCATTATTAATATGTTTGGATTTTAATGAGTTTAGTTTTTAATGTATTTGGTGTTTAACATGTTTGGATTATTTTTATTGATGTTACATGTTTATTGTACTTGTTGAATTTTTAAGATAAAAATTTGGTTTTTTTTTTATGAATTTCAAAGTCATCGGGTACCCAATTACCCGAACCGAACCAATCCGTTCTTAATCGATTTGGTTTGGTTCGGGTACATGTACAAAAAAATATAAATCTGAACCAAACCGAACCAATTATATTTTGATCGGTTCAATTCTAATTTTAGCATAAACCCGAACCAAATCGATCCGTGCTCACCCCTAGAATTGATAGAGCTAAATGTTCAATATTTATATACAAAATATATAATTTTTTTAGAAAAAAATATTTTTTTTGTTTTTTATTATTTTAAATCGGTTAATCTCTATAAATCAGATCGGTTTGATTGATTAATCACTTGTTTGATTATTCTTTTTGACTGCTTTATTACTGATTAATTTGTATTCTAAATTAAATCAAACTCCTGATTCTCCGTTTAAAAGTTTTATATCACTATACCCATCAAGGATATTGTCCGATTTCATGCCTTTTCTTTTTTCAATAATAATATTTACATAATATAATTAAAAAGGTTATAAATTAATTTGACATATTAGGTATAGTGGAAAGAATTAAACTTTTTGTTTGTAATTAGTGGAAAGAATTATGGAAGCAGGGTAACTTTCATGGTATTTATTTTTATAAATAAAAATAGAGGAAATATATGAAGTAATAACTAATAAGAAAAGAGTAGCTTAAATAATAGAGTAATCGGGCGCGCCACACATCCATGTAACCATGTAATCAAGTTGGCCTAATTTTAAATAGAGTCACGCGCATTAATGACGAGTGAAAATACGCGCCCAAAAACCCTTCGTTACTTCGCATTCTTTATGAAAAAACGTTACTTCTTCCTCAATTCTTCTTCTTCTTCTCTGCTCGCGTTATAGGCTTCACCGTTCTCCTCTGCTCGCATTTTCTTTTTGTTCTTCTTCTTCTCTACTCACGTTTTTCGTTATGGATTTGGATTGACTTCAACGTAATTAGCTATGTCGTTCTTCTTCTTCTTCGTTTTCTTCTTCGATCTAGACTTCTGAATTGAAACAATGAATGAATCAACTTCAAAATGATTTATACATCTGTTGGAACTGTCTGACTGTTGTTTTATTCCAGGTTCTCAGTGATTGCAATCACTGTATTTACCAATACATTACGAACTACAAAAGAACACAGTGAACCGAAATTAATACACTTGGCGAACCGAAAGTTGGAAACACACTGAACCCCTAAACCCTGAACCCTAAACCTTAAACTCTAAAGACTAAAACCAGAACCCTGAACACTGAACCTTGAACCCATAAACCCTAAATCCTTAAAACCCTAAAACTCTAAACCCTAAACCTTGAACTCTAAACCCCTAGACCCTGAACCTCTAAACCCCTAGACCCTGAACCCCTAAACTCTGAACCATGAACCCTAAACACTAAACCCTAAAACCCTAAACCCTAAACCCCTAACCCTGAACCCTAAAGCCTCAATCCTGAACCCCTAACCCTAAACCATAAACCCTCACCCTGAACACAGTGAATCGAAATTAATACAGCGGGCAAACCAAAAGTTATAAACATACTGAACCCCTAAACCCTGAACCTTAAACCCTAAACTCTAAACCCTGAACCTTGAACCCTGAACCACTAAACCCAGAACCCTGAACCCTAAACCCTAAACCCTAGACCCTAAACCCTGAACCCCTAAACTCTAAACCCTGAACCCTAAACACTAAACCCTAAAACCCTAAACCCTGAAAATCTATCCAAGAAAGAGTTTTAAAACTGGTGCATACATTAGTTGATTCTTAATCTTGTCTCCGTCTCGACTCGTGTTCCTTATTTTGGTAGAAAAACCGGCAAGTTTGAAATAATGTATTATGGTGAACCGAAATCTTAATTACGGTGAAACAATTATATAGTGCTTAGGGAATGAAACAGAATATATTCGTCTAATTATTTTTAGTCTCCTTTCTGCATACCGAACCGAACACATGCATATGGTAAATCAACTCTTTAGTACTTACCGAAACGAAAAGTTACTCACATTTACTCACAGTTACTCACACTCACAGTTACATATTATCAATTCAATTCAATTCAAATAAAATTAGTAATTTCATTCCATTGAATTCGATTCAAAATTCAATAATCAAAACCTCATCAATTCGGAAGAATTATCTAAATCGCACTCATTCAACTGATTTGAAGTTGATTTATTCATTGTTTCAATTCAGAAGTGCAGATCGAAGAAGAAAATGAAGAAGAAGATGAACGACGAAGCTAATTACGTTAAAGTCAATCCAAATCCATAATGCATAGAAGAAAAACGCGAATAGAGGAGAAGAACAAATTTAATTAGGTTAAAGAAGAAGAAGGAGAACAGGAAGAAGAAGAAGAAGAACGCGAAAAAGGTTTATGTTATATGGAAAGGTTTACGTTGAGAAATGTTGATCACGCAAAATAAAGATTACGTTATATACGTGTTGAGTTAAGAAATTAAATAAATTAATTAATGATGATAAATATTAATTTATTAGGCAAATTAACTAATTAGTTTTGATTATTTTGGTTAAAGTGATGCAAGCCAAAAATTCAATATTCAGCTACAGCCCAAATTGAATGAAAACAAAAACAAGGCTGGCGGGCTACAAACCAATAAAAGCCCAAAGAAAACATAGCAAGGAACCAAAGGGTTGAACTTGATTTAAACCCGATCCAAGCCCGTATCCATCACTCCAAGCTAATCCCTCCAATTTGCTCTCACACCAAAAACAACGTTCACTTTTTTATCTTGATCAGAAATCAGAGAGAGAGAGAGAGAGAGAGAGAGAGAGAGAGAGAGAGAGAGAGAGAGAGAGAGAGAGAGAGAGAGAGAGAGAGAGAGAGAGAGAGAGAGAGAGAGAGAGAGAGAGAGAGAGAGAGAGAGAGAGAGAGAGAGAGAGAATGCTTAGTTCCTAAGTTGTTCACCAAAGAAGCAAGAAAGAGAAGGTTAAGCAAAAAGGCTAAGAGCAACTTCAATGGTAATTATCCCAAGTTCCTTCTCTGACATAAGGGCACTTTTGCCCGTTGGAGTGTGAACTCAAATGAGTTCCTTCACATGGATCAATGAGGAGAGTTCCTGCTCAGAGGAACTCTCAGCCTCCAACAAAAATTTGACACGTGGAATGTCAATAAATAAAATAAAATTAAAACATATATATAAAATGATAATTATATTGTATACATATATATTATAATTGTTGCATGTTACATATAAATGAATTAAAAAATGTTATATATAAATAAATTAAAATATATATTACATACCTATTATATGTATGTTAATTAATTTTGTAAATTAGTTTAATTATATTTTTTTATATTAAGTAATTTTATAAATTAGTTTAAATTAATTAATAATTATAATAATTAAATAGGCAGCAGTATAGACAGTTAAAAGAGAATTTGTTGAACATATATGGCAATTTTATAATGTTTGTCGTCAACTATAAAATTTATCTATGTTTTTGTTTGTATTAAGTAATTTTACAAATTAGTATAATCCCGAATTATATATTATGTATTATTGTTATATATGCATTTATTTAATATTAATATCTTTTAATAGTGAATTATTTTTAAATTTAAATATTTAAATTACATTATTAAAAACAATTAATTACATTAATTACAAGTATTTTAATTAATTAATTAAGTTGGACCACAACAGGGACTAAAGTTAGTTCCTCCTAATGGAGAAGAGAGAGATGCTTTGAGTTCCTATTTACTGTTTATGACGCAAAAGCTGATGTGGAGTTACTTTTTATGACAGGTGGGCCATAAACAGGAACTGTGATGAGTTCCCTACTGGAGATGGTCTAAAGTCTAATCACCCATATCAAACTGCATTAAGAAGTCAAAAGCTAAAAGGTGATTTCATTTCCTTATACATGCATCATATCTTCTTCTCTTCATCTTCAACGTTCTGCCTTTCCATTCTGAGATACATGGGAAAGATGATCTCTGCTCCCAGTACTGCTGTGCATCTACGGTCACAAGTGTGTCTTAGAGACCAAGTTGTTTTTCAATGGCCAAGATCTAAGTTTATCATTGAAGATAACTGTTTCTGCTATTATGTGGCTTTCGGTCAACAAGGGAAGGTCAGAATCGAAGTTCCTATTCTAAGGATTAATGGAAAAAAGTGAGATGGTGGGTTGGTGAAGCACAAAGCTCAAGAAGTTGACCTAGGGAGAGCAACCCAACAACATGCAAGGAGATAAAAGAAGATTTTTCATCATTCAAAATCAATGAGAGATAACCAGTGTTCTTGAGGTGTATGTTTTGAGAAGAGCTCTCTGAAGAAGTTCCTCTACTTGGACAGTGCTTCCTAGTCAAAGGAGCATTCCGCCAGAATGAAGAACTGAATTAGAGGCTAGCAAATATGGTTTATCACATAGCAAAGAGGCTGTTGAAGAGTCAATCTCCTTCATATTTTACTGATTGTAATTTACTTTTCAATATTTATCTTTCTATAATTTCTTAAGGTAAAAGGCTAAATGAGAGAGTTATTGAAAGAGCCTAAGAGTGAAAAAAGACAAAGAAATACACATAAGTGAAAAGTCTAGAGTTATTTCAGATTTCTTTAGGTTGATTAAGTGTCTTGTATCTTGTACCAGTGAAGTATTCCTTTCTTAGTTGGGTTAGCACTAAGAGTGAAGAGTTAGGTATTAGCATAGCCAATGTCAAGTTAGGTTAGAACTTGAGTGTGAAAGAATTGTATCAATCCTGTGGAATTGGTGTATGTAATACTTTAACTATAGTGAAAATTCCACCACTGTTGTGGTGGAGATTGGACGTAGGTTGCATAGCACAAGGCAGCCGAACCAGGATACATGATGGTGTTAGCTTTTCTCTTCTCTGCTCTGTCCTGTTTTTTTATATTTATGAGACAAAATGAAATTGTCTCATAAATTTTTCGCTGCTAAGTTCAAACAGACTTAGACTGCAAGTTTGGTTTAAAAGGGTTTGTTCATTAATCTAAAAGAAGGTCATAGATTCAACCCTCATTCTCTAAGCCTTCTATAACCTTTAATACGTTATATGAGGTGCATGAAAAACAAACGAGTGTATGGGTGGGAGAAATGCGTAAAGTGGAAAGTACTAGTAATTTTTACATGGATGTAGAACTTTTCCGTAGAATAATTATCATATCATGGGTTAGTTGAAAACTTGAGGGTGAGAGATTGGCATTAAAGTTTAAGTTGATAAAACTCTCATTTTTTAACAGTAATTTATGAAAGTTAATTTTTAAAAGATAATTTTTTAAAAATTGTAGTATTTATATTTAATAAATTAAATTAAAAATAATTTTTAATAATACAAATAATAATAATTATCTTTGATAAAATAATTTTAAAATTTTAATAAATTATAATATACATAAATATAAAAATTAAATTTATGAGTTAAATTGAGATTATAACTATTATCATTATCCTATATATAAACAAAATTGCTTCTACATTGTTAGTTAAGATTAACCATAATTTTATTTCTATTTACATTTCTCAAAAGCTTTGTTCTACAACTTCACACTTCTTAGCACTATTCTGGATCCAATTCTTGTCTCTCTCAAACTCTCTAAGGAGTTATTTCGATGCTGTTGTTGTTGCTTCTTCTTTTGACTTGCACCACTCTTTATTTTTTCCATGACCGAAATGTAAGAAGCAAAGCAAGCTACAAGCTTCCACCAGGACCTTCTCCTCTTCCCATCATTGGAAACCTACACCAACTTGGAAAAAATCCCCACCATTTCTCTGCCATTCTTGCAAAGATTCATGGCCCAATAATGACTTTAAAGTTGGGACAATTAACCACCATAGTGATCTCTTCAGCTGAAATGGCCAAAATAGTGCTTCAAAACTATGATCAATTCCTATCAAATCGCACCGTTCCTGAGGCTGTAAGAGTTCACAATCACCATGTTCATAGCATTGCCTTCATGCCCATCACACCTCTTTGGAGATTCCTTAGGAAGATATGCAACAATCAATTATTCGCCAACAAGACTATTGGCGCGACCCAAGACTTGCGACGCAAGAAAGTGCAAGAACTCCTTGGCAAGATCCATCAAAGTAGCCAAATTGGTGAAGCAGTGGATATTGGAAAGCAGCTTTCAAGACAACAATAAATCTATTGTCCAACACAATTTTTTCAGAGGATTTGGTTCACTCTTCGGGTTCTGCTTCACGGTTCAAGGATTTAGTTGCCAATATCAACATAGAGAGTGGAAAACCAAACTTGGCTGATTATTTTCCAGCCTTGAGAATGGTTGATCCACAAAGAATTAGAGCAAAAAATTCCATTTATGCTGGCAAGTTATTGGATATCTTCCATGACTTGATTAAACAAAGGAAGAAGTTGATAATGAAAACAGGTTTTGACACCAATAAGGACATGTTAGAAGCTCTTCTTAACATTTAATCAAGAGAATAATAGCAAAGAGATGGACAAAATAAATACTGAACATTTAATGCTGGTATATGCTCTCTCTCCATACTTTCTTTTCTCAATTTAAATACAGTTATATCATATATAAATGTGCAGTAATACTAGGGGACAAAAAAAATTCCAAATTTTCATTATTTAATATTTATTAATTATTTTTATTAATTGTAACGATAATTGTAATATTTACTGTAATTGTATATCTCTCAATTTGTAATATTTACTGATATAATTATCAGATTAGATTGCATATATTATATCTTTTGAGAGTGGTCATTTCTCGAATTCTGTGTTAGCACAAGATGCTTGTGCACCGGAATGCCTTTTTTACTTTTATTTTTTGATTTTTACAATTTATTTCCTTACTTGGTGACTTTGATTTTTATTACTAGACATTATTTGTTGCTGGAACGGATACAATCACATCTACATTAGAATGGGCAATGACTGAATTACTCAGCAATCCAAATACTATGAAAAGGGCTAAAAGAGAGCTTGAAGAAACCATTGGAAAGGGAAACCAAGTTGAGGAATCAGACATAGCAAGATTACCATATTTAGAAGCAATATTGAAAGAGACATTTCGTTTGCCCCCTTCAGTGCCATTTTTGATCCCAAGAAAAGCTGACACTGATGTAGAAATCAATGGCTATACTATACCAAAAGGTTCACAATTGCTAATCAATGTTTATGCTATTGGAAGGGATTCAAATGTGTGGAAGAATGACACGAATTTGTTCTCACCAGAGAGGTTCTTGGGATTAGAAACTCATGTTAAAGGGAGGCATTTTGAGTTGATACCATTTGGTGCTGGTAGAAGAATATGTCCTGCTTTATCATATGCTATGAAGATTTTGTTCTTGATGTTAGGCTCATTGCTTAATTGTTTTGATTGGAAGCTTGAAAATGATTCGAAAGCTGAGGATATTGATAAAAAACAAGAATTTGGAATATCATTAAGAAAGGCTAAACCCCTGAGAGCCATTCCAATCAAAGTAAATAACTAATGAATTTATGCCGAGCATACACAAATTTATGCTTACAGAACTAACACCGTGCCATTCGCAAAGAGCTAAATTAGTTATGTTGTATAGTATAAATTTAAAATATTATATTATTTAAGAATAGATTAGATAATGTGTAAATTAATGTTAAATTTAAAAGTTCATTTATAAAAAATATTATATAATATATTTATTTAACAATTTATATATAATTTTAATATAATTATTCAACAAAAAATACAAAAACATATATAGTTTTTGTTACGACCTGGCCCATACTCGCGCGGGTCGACCCGACCCGAGTTCTCGCTGGTCATACAATCCGCCTTCCGCCCGACCCGGACACGCGTCCCGTACGGCTTGCACACAGCCGAAGGACAGCACTCTTGAGGGTATGGGCCTGGCCATTGAAGGGGCCCACTACTGACATGTATATAAGGGGGAGATTGGCTCTCCCCCCAAGGTACGTCATATACACATATCATTCCCTCTCCGCCTGCACATATTCTGACAAGGGCGTCGGAGTGTCTTTGCAGGTGGCACCCCCCTCCTCCATTCGAAGTGCTCGGGACCTCGGTCACCCGGAACCAGGAAACCACAGCCAGACGAGTTCCTCCACGTCCGAAGCATTGACCTTAGGATCCTAACCCGAAACGTCCGGTACCCGACCTACCGAACATTGGCGCCGTCTGTGGGGACCGACGTTCATGGACTTCGTACTGGTCCAGACTGGGACTGGTTCCGAGGTAGCGCCTCCCATACTCGGGGGAGGCGCCGTCGCGACGGAATCCCGGCAGCAGCAACGGTCGCCCACGAGGGATGCAACGCAGACTCACGAGAGACGCCCCTTCGGGGGGACGGGTGACAACCACGCCAGGATAATGCAAGAACTACGTCACAGAATGCAAGACTTAGAACGCAGACTAGCAGAAAGAGAGCGCGACCAACGCTCCCCAGAGCGGAGCCCCACCCGTTCCCGTTCAAGAAGCCACTCGAGGCGCACGCCGAGCCCCCATTGCGAGTCGGAGAGCACTGAGGAACGGATACGCCCCAGAAGAAGAAGTCGCGACCCCATTATCTACGCCCGACACGAAAGGCGGCGCGCGTCGAACAGAGGCAACGAGGAACGTCACCGCGAGAACAATGAGTCGAGAAGAACTGCTCGAGGACCTGTCATAATAGGAGCGACCCCTTTCCACCGCTCTATACTCGAGGTCCGATTACCAAAACATTTTGACAAACCGACAGACATGAAGTATGACGGAACACAAGACCCCCTAGAACACTTGACGGCCTTCGAGGCCAGGATGAACCTAGAAGGGGTGGGAGACGAGGTCAGATGTCGCGCTTTCCCGGTCACCTTAGCGGGCCCGGCAATACGGTGGTTTAACAACCTCCCGCAAGGCTCGGTGACCCAATTCACCGACATCAGCCGCGCTTTCTTGGCTCAGTTCACAACTAGGATTGTTAAAGCCAAACACCCAATCAATCTGCTGGGAGTGACACAGAGACCCGGAGAGCCGACCAGGAAGTACCTAGACCGTTTTAATGACGAGTGCTTGGAGATTGACGGTCTGACGGACTCAGTGGCAAGTTTGTGCTTAACGAACGGGCTGTCAAATGAGGATTTCAGGAAACACCTCACCACGAAGCCCGTCTGGACGATGCAAGAGATCCAGTGCGTGGCCAAAGAATACATTAATGACGAGGAAGTCAGCCGGGTCGTGGCTGCCAATAAGCGGCAGCCCACCTACAACCAATCCCGGCACTTCGAAGCCAGAGAAAGACCAAAGGAACACGCCAAGGACGGCGGTCCGAGCAAGCCATCCAAACCGTTCCCCCGAGTTGGGAGGTTCACCAACTACACCCCCCTTACGGCATCAATCACTGAAGTTTACCAACAGATAGCAGAAAAGGGGATACTGTCGAAGCCCCGACCACTGAAGGACAGGACGGGAGGAAACAAGAACCTCTACTGCGAGTACCACAAGGGTTACGGGCACAAGACCCAAGACTGCTTCGACCTGAAGGACGCCCTCGAGCAAGCTATCAGGGACGGCAAACTCGCCGACTTCTCCCACCTTATAAGGGAACCAAGGAGACGCAACCGGGACAACGACAACGGGGACAGATCCCGACCGACAAGACAGCGCCAGGAGCCAGAGGGTGACGACCACGGCCTCACGGTGGTAAACGTGGTAACGGCCAGGAATACCGCCCCGAGGTCGAAATCGGCGCAGAAGAAAGATGCCAAGGTCTTAGCGATCTCCACCCCACCTGGTAGAAGTCTTAAGGGTCTCCCACCTATCTCCTTCGGCCCGGAGGACCAATGGTTCGACGAAGCGCCGGAAAGTCCGCCCATGGTCATTACGGCTAGGGTCGGAACTGGCCTCGTCAAACGAATCCTGGTAGACACGGGGGCAGACTCAAACATCATGTTCCGAAACGTCTTCGATGCCCTGGGATTGAGAGATTCCGACCTGACGACCCACCAGCACGGTGTGGTAGGGTTAGGAGACCACTTCATAAAGCCAGATGGAATCATCACACTCCCGACCTCTCTGGGACAAGGGCAAAGACGAAGGACAATCATGGCTGACTTTGTAATATTACGAGATTCAACGGCCTATAACATCATCCTGGGGAGAAAGACCATTAACGATCTGGGGGCAGCCATCAGTACGAAACTACTGGTGATGAAGTTCATCACCGATGACGGATCCGTGGGATCCCTCAGGGGCGACTTGGAAACGGCAGTCGCTTGCGACCATGCCAGCCTTTCTCTCAGAAAAAAATCAAAGGAAGCGTCAGGAGTTTTCCTGGCCGACCTGGACGCCAGGGTAGACGACAAACCCAGACCAGAGCCAGAAGGAGACTTGGAGAAGATCAGAGTCGGCGAGGAGCACGATAAGTTCACATTCATAAACAAGAACCTCCCGCACGAAATAAAGGAGCCTTTGATGGAAATAATCAGGGCTAACGCCGACCTCTTTGCCTGGACGCCTGCCGACATGCCAGGAATAGACCCCCAGCTCATGTCACACCACCTAGCCGTAAAGGCGGGAGCCAAACCAGTGGCCCAGAGAAGAAGGAAAATGTCGCAGGAAAGGGCAGACGAGGTAGCCAAGCAAACGGCCAGCCTCTTAGAAGCAGGATTCATCCGGGAACTGGATTACTCGACTTGGTTGTCGAATGTGGTTCTGGTTAAAAAACACAACGGGAGATGGAGAATGTGCGTAGACTACTCTGACCTCAACAAGGCTTGTCCCAAGGACTGCTACCCCCTACCTAATATTGACACGCTCGTTGACGCAGCGGCAGGGTACAGATATCTGAGCTTCATGGACGCCTATTCAGGGTATAATCAGATACCGATGCACCGACCTGACGAGGAAAAAACGGCGTTCATAACGCCAGGAGGCATCTATTGTTACAAGGTCATGCCATTTGGCCTAAAAAACGCAGGAGCCACATACCAAAGGTTGATGAATAAAATATTCAGCGAACTCCTGGGCAAAACAGTGGAAGTTTACGTAGATGACATACTCGCAAAAACCGCCCGACCTGACGACCTCCTGAGTGACCTTAACGGTGTTTTCTCGTCCCTACGACAACACGGCATGAGGCTTAATCCGCTCAAATGCGCGTTCGCCATGGAGGCCGGAAAGTTCCTAGGCTTCATGATCACCCAAAGAGGAGTGGAAGCCAATCCCGAAAAATGCCAGGCTATCCTTCAAATGAAGAGTCCGGGTTGCATCAAAGACGTCCAAAGACTCGCTGGGAAATTGACAGCTTTGTCCCGTTTCCTCGGCGCATCGGCGGCAAAGGCCATACCTTTCTTCAACTTAATGAGAAAGGGAGTGACGTTCGAATGGACACCAGCATGCGAAGAAGCATTCATCCACTTCAAGCAAATCTTGGCGGCACCACCGGTCCTCGGGAAACCCAGAGCCGGAGAACCACTCTACCTCTATCTATCAGTAACCGAGGAAGCGCTTGCCGCGGTCCTCGTCACAGAAGAAGCGAGGACACAACAGCCCGTCTACTTCGTGAGCAGGGCACTCTAGGGACCAGAGCTGAGGTACAGCAAACTGGAAAGACTGGCGCTGGCACTCCTAGTGTCCTCCCGAAGGTTAAGACAATACTTTCAAAGTCACCGTATAGTTGTAAGGACAGATCAGGCGATTCGGCAAATATTGCAAAAACCTGATTTGGCGGGAAGGATGATGACCTGGGCCATCGAGCTCTCACAATATGACCTGCAGTATGAGCCTCGACATGCAATCAAGGCACAGGCAATGGCTGACTTCTTAGTGGAGGTAACGGGCGACCCTTCCGAGGAAACGGGCACACGGTGGAGGCTTCATGTGGACGGAGCCTCCAACCAAACGTTCGGAGGAGCAGGGGTCATCTTGGAAAGCCCAGCAGGGGTCATCTATGAGCAATCGACCAAGTTCGAGTTCCCAGTGTCAAACAACCAAGCCGAATATGAGGCCCTCCTAGGCGGATTAGTACTAGCTCGGGAAGTCGGGGCGACAAGGGTCGAAGTATGCAGCGACTCCCAAGTCGTCACCTCGCAGGTAAACGGAAGCTACCAAGCCCGGGACCCTCTCCTCCAAAAATACTTGGAAAAGGTTAAGCAAATGATGAACCAGTTCCAGGAAGTCATCATCCAGCACGTTCCAAGAGAAAAGAACACACGAGCAGACCTTTTGTCGAAGCTAGCAAGCACAAAGCCGGGATCGGGTAACCGGTCGCTCATCCAGGGTATGGTGAAGGAACCAACGGTCGCCCTCCACCTGACGGGGGCGAGCCCCTCATGGCTGGACCCCATTACCACCTTCCTGGAACTCGGCAAGTTACCCGAAGACGAGAAGGCGGCCAAAGCTTTAAGAAGGGAGGCGGCCAGATACGCAATCATACAAGGACAACTATTCAAAAAGGGACTCAGCCAGCCCCTATTGAAGTGTTTGCACCCCGACCAAACGGACTACGTGCTTAGAGAAGTCCACGAAGGGTGTTGCGGACATCACATCGGGGGCAAAGCCCTAGCAAGGAAGCTCGTCCGAGCAGGATACTACTGGCCAACGATGATGAAGGACTCGAAGGAATTTGTCACAAAATGCACAAAGTGTCAACAAAACGCCAACTTTCACAAAGCACCAGCCTCCGAGCTAAGCTCGCTAACGACTACGCGCCCCTTTTCACAATGGGGAGTCGACCTCCTGGGACCCTTCCCGGTCGGCCCAGGACAAGTCAAATACCTCATTGTAGCCATTGACTACTACACCAAATGGGTAGAGGCTGAGCCACTAGCCGCCATATCGTCCTCCAACTGTCGGAAGTTCATGTGGAGGCAGGTGATAACACGTTTCGGCATCCCAGAGATCGTTATCTCGGACAATGGAACTCAGTTCACCGACAAGAAGTTCATGGAATTCCTCTCTGTCCTGGGGATAAAGCAAAAGTTCTCCTCAGTAGAACATCCCCAAACAAACGGGCAGGTAGAAGCCGCAAACAAAGTCATCCTTCTCGGTCTAAAGAAGCGCCTAGACAGCAAGAAGGGAAACTGGGCCGACGAACTTCCCTCCGTCTTATGGTCCTACCGGACAACAGAGCAAAGCGCCACGGGAGAAACCCCCTTTCGCCTGACCTATGGGGTCGACGCGGTAATACCAGTTGAAATCGGCGAACCAAGCCCCCGACTACTCCTCGCGGGCATGAGCAAAGCGGTTGAGAAAGACTTGATCGAAGAAACAAGGGAGATGGCTCACCTAACAGAAACGGCGCTGAAACAAAGAATGGCCCTGCGTTACAACGCAAAAGTCCTCAAACGAGACTTCGCAGAAGGGGACCTCGTCCTACGACGCAACGACATCGGCGTCCCGACCCCAGGAGAAGGCAAGCTGGCGGTAAATTGGGAAGGCCCCTACAGGGTAAGGGAGGTACTCGGCAAGGGCGCTTACAAACTCGAAAAACTGGACGGCAAGGAAATACCCAGAACATGGAACGCGAGCAACCTAAAGAGGTTCTACTCCTGACCCACCGGCTCAACGACCAGAGAGCCTAGCCAGAGAGTTAGTATTCGCCCCATCCACATGTTAATTCAACTTGTTTACTTACCTTGTCAAATACTTACCCAACTGTCGAGTAATTTTTACTTGTTCAAATTTTTTATCTTTTGTTAAAACTCTCTTAATTGATATCTGTTCCTCGTGACCAAAATCTAAAACGGCACCCCGGGACTGATCACCCCGGAAGCCAGACGGCTCGTGGGCCTCAATCAATTCGACGACTACGCGACCGAACCGGTCCGAACTGCTATCAAACATGAAAACGGCAAGACGGGCACAAGACATAAGCCCGCCCAGATTAAACGGTAACACGAAAACGACAACACGACAAAATAATGAAACAAGCAAGAAATCATAGCAATCAAACGATGATAACTCACAAAGCGTCAAAACGTGCAACGAACACGTAAAATTGTTCAAGGCAAACAAAACGACAAAGCATCAACAGTCTGTTCGACAAATATATTACAAAATATCCTAAGTTATAAGACCTCACTTCCTCGGCATATCGACAATTTTCCCGTCCTGGATCGTCTTGAAAACACCAATTGACGAGACCTCGAAATCGGGAGCAGCAATCTTCAGCTGGGCCTTCAGGGCATCTTCGGTCATCAAGATGGCACTCTTCCCCTGCTCCTTGGCCACCTTAAGCTTCTTCTTAAGATCAACGGCCTCCGCCTTAGCGGCCTTCGCTTCCGAAATGGCCTGCTCCCGTTCCTTTTCCAAAGCGACAACTCGACCCTGAGCCGAGTTCAGTTGATTTTCTAAAGTCATCTCACGCTCAAGAAGCCGAGCCACGGTCTCATCAGACGCCTTCAGCCTCTCCGCAATAAACGACGACTTCTCCTCGGCGGCATTAAGTTTTCCCCCCATCTCGGACAGCTGACCCTGGAGGAGCTCAACCTGAGCCTTAAAGTCATTATTCGCCTTAACAGAAGACTCAAGCTTCCTCCGAAGCGCCTCCATGCCAGATAGCTCAAACTCAGCCTTCCGAGCTATCACGGCCCCACGAAGCAAGGTGCGATACATCCACCTCGCCTGTCCGGACAGCTCGGTCGCATGAAAATGCTCTTCCGTCCCGGGTATCAACTGGGAGTCAATGAACTTGGAGGCATCAAAATTCCTCTCCATCACGGTAAGGACCCCTTCCGGACTGGAAGACATCTTTCGCTTCTTAGGAGTATGGATAAGCTCCACATCGCTATCCGGTTGAGGGGTGCGAGTCACCTGCTCGTCAGCAGGCCCTTCCTCATGAAGAGGGGAAGCCTGATCCCCCAAGCCCTGCTTGCCCGACTCTTCGGCATCCTGAGCAGGGGAAGCTTGGCCCGTTTTTTCCCCTGATGGACCCTCCGACTTGCCGGCGTCTTTCCCTTCGGCATTCTCATCATCGCTAGCATCAAAAAAGGTCTTCATCAGGTTCTCAAGACCAGTCACGGTAGCAGACATTTCCACTGCAATAAACAACAAGAACGTTAGCCGTCAAGCCGACAAACGAATAAAGCAAGAAACATACGCAAACAAGAAAAGGAACTCACGAATATAGCTCCGGCCGGCCTCCCGTTCACCCATAAGAAGGTGGGGGTTCACGGGATTCTTTTCAAAGATAGCAAGAAGAACGTCCGCTATCTGCCTATCTACAGCCGACAACCTCTTGTACGACACTTTCACAAAAGGATTCGACCCCGCGCCAAAGCTCCAGTAAGTCTGGATAAGGCGCTCCCCCTCTAATGACAACCAGAAGGGATGGCGACCCTTAACGGGACGAACCTTGAAATACTTATCTTTGAAGCCATGGTAGGAATCCTCAAAGAGGCTAAAAATTTTCCTACCCTGAGCAGCACGGAAAGAAAGAAACCCCTTTCTTGCTTTCCCCTGCTTGGAGGGATTGGTAAGGTTGAAATAACAAAGAAAAACGTCCACCGAAGCCGGTAGCTCCAAATACTCGCAGACCATCTCGAAGCAGCGGATCGAAGCCCAGCTGTTCGGATGAAGTTGAGACGGACAGACGGATATCCGGTTCAGCAGCGCCATTTGGAAATCGGAGAACGGTATCCGAACACCGACTTGTGTGAACATGGACTTGTAAAACCAAATCCAATCGGGAACGCGAGGAGAATGGAAATTGAGCTCATAAATACGCTCACGAGGAAGCGGGACAATGGCCTCGTAGTTGGCCTCCTCGTCAGTCCCCCCACATAGGTAACCGGCTTGCCGGAACTCCGTCAATTCCTCTAAGTCCATCTGGTTGGGTGAACTCCTTATATCATCAGTGACCCAAGCATACGGGTCGTAAGCCGCAGCAGATCCGGAAGACCGGGAGACAACACGAGGCATACCTACAGCGGGGTACCACTCCGTTAGTCTATGAGGTCGGAAGCTCGAAAAAACTCAGAAACTACATCTTTCCAACTCAATCACAGCCAGATACGGCTAAAGACTGCACCTACTTCACAAACCACCCAAAAAGCCTACCCTGGAATGGTACCCCCTCTCCTAACCCACCTATCCCAACGCTGAAAAAACCTCTTAACAAAAATAAAACCAGCCATGCAATAGACACAAACAACAAATCACACAATAACAGAGCATACCACAGACACCAGAAGGGAGAAATCAGAAGATTACCTGGAACGATGAAAGAAATCTGGGCTGGAAGTTGAAGCAGGAAGGAGTTCGCGCAGGAAGCTTTGGATGTTAGGGAGAGAAGAAGTTGGAAATGATAAGAGTGGGGAGTAGATAGGGGAAAAACTGTTTAAAAACCACCCCCAAAAGCGCGAAAGGGAGCGAGGGCAAAATAGTCTTTGCGCGCGGGTTTTTTCAAATCATTATGAGCATTAAATGCCCAGCGCGGAGAACGAAACGGCAAACAGATGCCACAGCAGACCAAGAGACGCGCGCAAGAGACGCGTCCCTCCCACGATCAGCCGACCCGACGACAATGCACGAGTGTGAAAGTCACGCGCCACCAATGGCCCCCACGGCCATCGCTGACGCGTCGGGGGCACTGTTACGACCTGGCCCATACTCGCGCGGGTCGACCCGACCCGAGTTCTCGCTGGTCATACAATCCGCCTTCCGCCCGACCCGGACACGCGTCCCGTACGGCTTGCACACAGCCGAAGGACAGCACTCTTGAGGGTATGGGCCTGGCCATTGAAGGGGCCCACTACTGACATGTATATAAGGGGGAGATTGGCTCTCCCCCCAAGGTACGTCATATACACATATCATTCCCTCTCCGCCTGCACATATTCTGACAAGGGCGTCGGAGTGTCTTTGCAGGTGGCACCCCCCTCCTCCATTCGAAGTGCTCGGGACCTCGGTCACCCGGAACCAGGAAACCACAGCCAGACGAGTTCCTCCACGTCCGAAGCATTGACCTTAGGATCCTAACCCGAAACGTCCGGTACCCGACCTACCGAACAGTTTTAATGCAAATAATAATTATACTTAATCAACCGTTATTTTTTAATTCAATTGAGTAATAATATATATTAAATTAATTAGTTAAGAAGTTTAAAATTTTGTTTAATGACATATCAAAATTGATTTTTTTTTTTGGTGACTTATCAAAATTGATTTAAATATTGTAATGGTGGATGATAAATTTATCCATATATCTAGCTATTTATAATCTATAAAAATGGATACCAACTCTCTCTATATATATAATGAATTTTAACCATTTTAATTTTTTAATGATGTCAGGTCAGTATTTCTAAATACAAGATAATATACGAAAATTAATCAATCATCTTTTAAAAAATAAAAAAAAAATAGAAAAGATCTTACCTATTATTAGTATTCAACTAAAATATAAATTACTAATTAAATGTGTAAATATTATGAATATATACATTAAAACTATCATATTCATAATAGAGTTTCATGTTAATGCACTCGTAGTGTAAAGCATTTTACATAATCGTGCAATCACATCTTTTTTTAGATAACTATTTATGTAGTTAATGTAAAAGATAGTTATTTTTATTGATACGTAATTAGATACAATGTAAAATTAATTCACACTGATAGTGCAGTAAAATTAAATTATTTATAATATTTCAGTTACAAATATTTAAATTTTATATTATTTGACCTACTTATATATGTTGTATAAGAAATTAATTTAGATTGGTCTAGTAATTAATTTACTAATCTGCTTAAACAAGTGTCAATATAGCATAAATTTATTCTATTTATTATGTATTATCATTAACTTTTATATGATATAAATGGATAAATAGATACTAGATATTTAAGGAAAAGTATAGGTAGACAATGAGATCTTAAATAATGTGAACAATGGATATATATTTCGGATATTCAATTCAATAGGTATGCAGATGATTATGTTCATTATTTTTAATTGGATGGTTATTTCTTTTGATTCGATTTACTCATGCACAGTTAACAATAGCTGGATGTTTAATTTATTAGGTGTGCAGATGGTGTCACGACCCAAAATGAGTCATGACCGGCACTCAGGAAAATAATCCTATAGCAAGCCTAACATAGTCAAATATAAGTTCAATAAGCAAGTACAAATATTTTACAAGTTCTAAAATAAATAGTTATATATTTTTAACAAAAAAATTAAAATAACTAAGAATGGTTGGTTCTGCCTGTGACATATGGAGCATATACTTCTAGGAATTCGACAAAGAATAGGTACTCATTGCAGACTGTTACTCTTGAATAGAAAGTCTCACACAGTCAAATATTTGTTCCTAAAAAATATTTTTAGAAAAACGGGGTGAGTTTTGCAACTCAGTGACCAGACAATACATCTATAATCGACATGAGACTATACAAACATTATCATCAAAGTAATTTTAATTAGAAAGTAATAGTTGATAATAATAATAATAATAACAAATGAATCAATAAGGGAGTTCTCATACAGAAATCAAATCAAAAGTCCACACCTGGGCGGCTCCACCTCTATGGGTAGCCCTTTCCTCTTGTGTGTCATCACAGAATAACAGATCTAACGTGTGGCCTACACGTTAGGCTAGCAACACCCCTGCTAGCTGGAGTCTGAGTTAGATGCATCTAAGTTAACGTCATAACCGCCGTTAACTACGGTTTTCTAATACGAGCCTCCCAAACCAATTCCAAACATATAATTTCAAATACAACAAATATTTGATCTTTCAAATATATAGGGTATCGAATCAAATCAAATCAGATAATACTTTCTCATCAGAAATCTTTTTCAATCATACTTCTTCAATCATAAGAGATTTCAAATATATTTCACAATTTTTAAAGTGAGTACCAACAAATACTTCAAAAACAGATATTCAAGTAAAATCAAACATTCTGGAATAATGCAAAACTTCATCAAAAATATATATAGTCTCATGTATAGTTTCGAAAGTATAAACTTCATAAAAATGAATTATTTAATTTTAATAAATCAATTATTCTAATCAATTTAAAATTGTTCAAAGAAAATATAATGATTATAATTCAAATATCATAATAGATATATGTCAAAATAATTATAGATACATAATCAAACAATTATAAATGTAAAGCCTACTTACAACGTAGTCCCAAGGGACCGAAGATACCAAACCCAGAGTGCCAAATTCAAGGTAAGGAGGATTGAAGTGGAATGGAACAAATGAGCGTAGAATTTGAACCGGAGTAGCGATAAGATAGAGCTGGCTATAGTTCTCGATTGTTGAAAATATAATCAAACACGTCGACGGAACCTTTCCTCTCAACCCGAAACTGCAGCAGCCGGAACCTCAGCTCCAAACCACTTTCTTGGCAACCACAACGACTCGGACTCAAGGGAATCAAGTAGCGGCAGCACCGGGGGTGGTTCCGGCGACAACAGCGCCATACCCATTGACCAGAAACCTCGACAGCGGCAACGGCAGAGGAACAGCGACCCCAGTGTGACTTCCCGGCGGCCAGAGGTGCGGTGGCGCTTGCGGCAGCGGCTAGCCACTCCAGCAACCCCTTGTACAAGCTCTCTTCCTCCGGCAGCGACCCAGATGGTGACGACTCTCCACGGATGGCGACAGGCCTTCGGCGGCGGTGAGCTCGTCGCAGCAGCTCCCCCGACGGCCAGCCCTCCAGCACGATGACAACAACACAAAGGCTTCCCTCTCTACTCGCGTTCACCTCTTTCTCTCTCGTCCATCGCTGTTGATGACGGCGGCAACTGGTGGCGAGGTGTGGCGGGTTCGACGGCTCGGTGGGGAGGATAGCGGCGGTCCTCTCTTCTCCCTCACAGCACAGCTCTCCCTCCATTCTTCTCTTCTTTATTCATGTGATTTGTGTGTGTGTGTTGTGAGTTAGGAAAGGGGGTTTGGGGAGGTGACGGCTAGTGAGGGACTGAGGGTTGAGAGAGAGTGTTTTTTTTGTGTGATTAGGGTTAGGAAAAAAGAAAAGGAAGAGTGGCCCACAAAATTTTTTTTTGAGTTATTACATTCTTCCCTCCTTTTGAAATTCGGTCCCCGAATTTCAAACCAACTTACTATTTATATTGTCTCTTCGGCAGTACAAGTCACATCTATTTCATACAACTAGACCCTGATGCAAGAAATGATGCATTTAGAAATAAGGAAAGAAAACAACATTGAGATAACCTTATCCGAAGGTATAACCACATCATGACACCATAAGTTTAATAATTTGCACAAATAGATAGCAAGAACATAGCTAAAAATCAAGCTATCTGAGCAAAGTTGCAGGAAAGAACTTAAGCACTTTAACTATACAATATTATATCCAGATACAAATTGAACCCAATGCATAAAGAAAAACATTTTGCAGATATTATGCAACGATCAAATGTTGTACATTTTCTTAATATTCACATATACAATGTAGCAAAAGGAATCGATATGAAGCACCATCAATCACAAAGAACAGATTGCATAATTAGATTGATATGAAAAATTTCAAAAGCACACTACAAACTCTAATTGGAGTCCAAATAATATAGCCAAAAGTGTAAAACATATAGAGTAACACAAATTTCAACAATACACCCAAAACATAAAACAATAATTGAAAAGCACAGTCATATGAGATTCCAAGAGTTCGAGTACAATTATGTGGTGGATAAGGATGAGAAAGGAGAGAGGCAAGGTGAAGAATTAAGCAGAATATACATGGCCAGATTCCAGACTTAGAGACAAACATAACCAACACATCAAACCAAGCATGCAAGATATAGCCATCAAAATATTTTCAAATCATATTATGCATATTAACCTTAAAAGTCAAGTGATAAGAGATAGGAAGGTTAAACAGAAGGAAGGAATTTAATCGATCTACAAGGCTCTTTAAGGGCACTGTGAAAACAGCATATTAGTATGAATAGTTCCGCTTACTCAAACATAGCATTGATAAACAAACAAAATGCCATTAGTTGGGAAACAATACCACCAATCTAGCAAAGTTTCGAATTTCATTACACAACCACCATTACAATGCAGCGCACTCAAGGAGTAATAGAACCACAGATTTAGTGAAGCTCAAGAATATCGACAGGCGACAACATATTCCAATTAGTTGCAATCCTGAGCAACTTGAAACCAGCAAAGTGATGTCTCAAAAAGGTCATACAACATAGGATCAGTTAAGCAGCAGACTAATGAATCAATGTGACTGCCTCAAAAATTCGATCATGTTAAGAACTTTGCAAGACCTATATATCTTTGGAAGAAAAATGGTTGATACAATTTAAAATAAATTGTACTTAGATCATGATGTGCAAATTTAAAGAATAATAGTACAACTGATATCAAACCCTTAACGTATGAAGAAATGTCAACCTAAGATGTGGGCTATGAACCAAGGCAAAGTACTAGTAGTAAAACAGTCGATTTTCAGAATTTCTAACAGACAATATTCAAAATACACTGTGATTGTTACCAAGGAAAAATTTTGCCAAAAAGGAACAACTTAACACAAAACCCTCAATGCAGAGACTCTTTAATCAATTAAAATCCTTATTGGGCAAACAAAGTAGAATCCACGACATAGTTAGATAATCAACAAAACCAGTGGCGTAATAGAAAATATTGATTCTGCAAATGAAACAAAATCAGAAAAAGAAAAACCCTTTTTTTTTTGAAACCATCAGTAAGAAGGAGTAACTTAATACAAAGCCAGCTACTGAATATCACCAAAATTCAAAACTACATAACAAAAACAACAATCCTATTAGCCAAGATAATCCAGGCAAAAGTACAAAACTAATTTATCTCACTGCCTTTCACTATTAAAACAAATGAATCAAAGCTCAACAGGCTGTAAAAGGACAAGCTGATAAATTTATTACACTAGAGCACATAGTCTGCAATCACACAATCACCAGAAGCATATAAAGTATCTGCACCCAATAAGCGATGATAGACCTGAATCAAACATCCATTCGCAACTCAATTCATTTCACAACCATCATTTGAGAAAATTATATAGTAACAAAAATAGTTTATTGACAAAAACATTTATGATGCTTGGCATTACTTAAAAATCAAAGAAATCGTTGGTGTGTCACTATAAAGTAACACAACACAGCTTTCGAAATACGTACAAAAACATAGTTGTAACTTTGTAAGGGCAAAGGCCATAGAGGTAAATAAAAAGATGTACCACCACAACTAAAACCACAGGCTAGGAGCATTTTAAGGGGAAAAATGAAGAAACAAGCCAAATCCACAAACAATTTGGGCATAGCAAAATAAAAATTCATGAGTATGCATAATAGACATAAAAAGGTTTTGCACGTACAACAACAATTTAAACTAGAGAAAAGGGGAGAAAAAAACATAATTAGACACGGCATGTGAACAGATAAACAAAACCCACAAATAAAGCAAAGCAAAATGAACATTCATCAGAAAATTGTAAAAAAATGTGCCACTCTAAAAATAGAAACACGATAATCCTATATATAAAAGAAACCGTCACATAACATAGATTACATGATAAGCACAATACTTGATAGTTTTGACATGTTAAAAATTAATTAGGTTTAAAAAAAATGTAGAAAAAAGAAAAATAACCAAGGCAAGGTCATTAAACATTTTTTTACTGAGAATGTGAATGCAATACTAAACATGTTTACATAAATCTTATAGTGCTGACTAGAGTAACTAACTTTTACGTTAAGCATCATATAATGGACCACCAATAAGATAATATTGAGTAAAAGTTAGAACAACATGCTGAAAGAGTTGGAACAACTTTTTTAATCAATAATATTAATCCGCCATATATAACTACAAATCAGGCATATAATCTCCAACAACAACACAAGCAATTAAGAGTGTTTATTACCGTCTTTCAATAGAAATTTTTACAAGTCACCAAAAAAAAAAATAGAAATTTTTACAAGATAACAACCAAGATTCACCTAGTTACAGTCACATCAGTCACCAATTCAGCAACAAATAATAAGATTAACTCATATACAGCAGCAACAACCAATAACCTTATGGATCTCTCAAAAATAATTAACCAAATCATTTACTTGTTAATTACTATAATAATCACTAATCAAATGACATGAATCAGCAAACAAGTATCTAATCAGTGGCTAACACTCATAGGCAAGCTACAATTTATCACATTTAAAATAATCATCAAATGCTTCATAATCACCATGATCAGTCCACAAGCTCAGCAAACAAGTCTATAAAATTAGAAATCACATATAATCTAAGAGACGTATTCACTTAATAACATATAAACAAGAAGATTCTACCTGAGTGAAGCTCAAATGTGTTTTTCATACAACCAGTTATACTAAGTATAAAACTTTAGCACTCAATCTGGTTAACATCCAAATGTTAATATCAACTATGGAAATTTCAATGATCTTGGACAAAGACAAAACTTTCGCAAAGAAACTCATGCTGTGGATTTAGTTTCTTTAAAATCAATTATACATCTATCATCCGTATTATAGTTAGCAAACTTATTTAACATTTGTTTAACTAGAAACTAAATAAACACACATTTAAAACGGATCATAACAATTAAAGATCGAACAGAACCTAAAAGAATATAATGATTTAATGTCTTAAAGTAGATAAAAGTGGGGCTAAATATCAATTCATATTATGTACCATTACTCAAAACATTCTATTTCCATGAAAAAAATTTCACAAACTTTAAATCTATTAGAGAATAAGTTGAGATTGGGTACAAAGCGAAGGAAAAGAGTCGCAAGAAGTGGCAGGAAAAGAAAAGAGTAGCAAGAAGCGGCTGGAAAGGAAATGAGTGGCAAGAAGCGGCAGAGGTCATATGTTACAACCAGATGACAACAACGACATAAAGGACAAGAATGACAATCCTATAGGCCTCTGATAGTGTCACAATTCGTACAAATAGGTGCGCTTCTATTTATACAATTGTGATCCTACCATAGGACACTAGCTCCATATTACACAGATTAAACCTAAGCTCTGATACCACTCTGTCATGACCCAAAATGAGTCATGACCGGCGCTCAGGAAAATAATCCTATAGCAAGCCTAACATAGTCAAATATAAGTTCAATAAGCAAGTACAAATATTTTACAAGTTCTAAAATAAATAGTTATATATTTTTAACAAAAAAATTAAAATAACTAAGAATGGTTGGTCCTGCCTGTGACATATGGAGCATATACTTCTAGGAATTCGACAAAGAATAGGTACTCATTGCAGACTGTTACTCTTGAATAGAAAGTCTCACACAGTCAAATATTTGTTCCTGAAAAATATTTTTAGAAAAACAGGGTGAGTTTTGCAACTCAGTGACCAAACAATACATCTATAATCGACATAAGACTATACAAACATTATCATCAAAGTAATTTTAATTAGAAAGTAATAGTTGATAATAATAATAATAATAAATGAATCAATAAGGAAGTTCTCATACAGAAATCAAATCAAAAGTCCACACCTGGGCGGCTCCACCTCTATGGGTAGCCCTTTCCTCTTGTGTGTCATAACAGAATAACAGATCTAACGTGCGGCCTACACGTTAGGCTAGCAACACCCCTGCTAGCTGGAGTCTGAGTTAGATGCATCTAAGTTAACGTCATAACCGCCGTTAACTACGGTTTTCTAATACGAGCCTCCCAAACCAATTCCAAACATATAATTTCAAATACAACAAATATTTGATCTTTCAAATATATAGGGTATCGAATCAAATCAAATCAGATAATACTTTCTCATCAGAAATCTTTTTCAATCATACTTCTTCAATCATAAGAGATTTCAAATATATTTCACAATTTTTAAAGTGAGTACCAACAAATACTTCAAAAACAGATATTCAAGTAAAATCAAACATTCTGGAATAATGCAAAACTTCATCAAAAATATATATAGTCTCATGTATAGTTTCGAAAGTATAAACTTCATAAAAATGAATTATTTAATTTTAATAAATCAATTATTCTAATCAATTTAAAATTGTTCAAAGCAAATATAATGAGTATAATTCAAATATCATAATAGATATATGTCAAAATAATTATAGATGCATAATCAAACAATTATAAATGTAAAGCCTACTCACAACGTAGTCCCAAGGGACCGAAGATACCAAACCCAGAGTGCCAAATTCAAGGTAAGGAGGATTGAAGTGGAATGGAACGAATGAGCGTAGAATTTGAACCGGAGTAGCGATAAGATAGAGCTGGCTATAGTTCTCGATTGTTGAAAATATAATCAAACGCGTCGACGGAACCTTTCCTCTCAACCCGAAACTGCAGCAGCCGGAACCTCAGCTCCAAACCACTTTCTTAGCAACCACAACGACTCGGACTCAAGGGAATCAAGTAGCGGCAGCACCGGGGGTGGTTCCGGCGACAACAGCGCCATACCCATTGACCAGAAACCCCGACAGCGGCGACGGCAGAGGAACAACGACCCCAGTGTGACTTCCCGGCGGCCAGAGGTGCGGTGGCGCTTGCGGCAGCGGCTAGCCACTCCAGCAACCCCTTGTACAAGCTCTCTTCCTCCAGCAGCGACCCAGATGGTGACGACTCTCCACGGATGGTGACAGGCCTTCGGCGGCGGTGAGCTCGTCGCAACAGCTCCCCCGACGGCCAGCCCTCCAGCACGACGACAACAACACGAAGGCTTCCCTCTCTACTCGCGTTCACCTCTTTCTCTCTCCTCCATCGCTGTTGATGACGGCGGCAACTGGTGGCGAGGTGTGGCGGGTTCGACGGCTCGGTGGGGAGGACAGCGGCGGTCCTCTCTTCTCCCTCGCAGCCCAACTCTCCCTCCATTCTTCTCTTCTTTGTTCATGTGATTTTTGTGTGTGTGTTGTGAGTTAGGAAAGGGGGTTTCGGGAGGGTGACGGCTAGTGAGGGACTGAGGGTTGAGAGAGAGTGTTTTTTTTGTGTGATTAGGGTTAGGAAAAAAGAAAAGGAAGAGTGGCCCACAATTTTTTTTTGAGTTATTACATTAAGTGTTCGTTTCCCGGTGATCTCGGGTACTCGACAGGTCGGGTGATTGCGAGGTGGAGAGCGGGCGAGACCCTGAAGTAGCGCGGAGCGGGTTCTTGGTCTATAGCTGGAGACTGGTGGAGTGATGGACGAGAGAGGGGGGTGGCCACCTGCAAGGACACTCCGACGATCAAGTCAGTATCCGTACGAAATGATAGCCAGATTAGGAAAGGTGATGTGTACCTCGGGGGGAGTGCTGACCTCTCCCCTTATATACTGTGCTGGACGGGCCCAAAGATGACTTAGCCCACTGGCCAGGACGTTTGTGAGCTGTCCCTGTCCACGTGGGAGGAGCTGGTCGTCCCGGACTTCGGGTGTTGCCCCGAGGAAGCCAACCCGATCGGTTTGCTAGACGTGGTGTGCTGGGTCACGCAGGTGGTGAAGCCGGACGTCGGTCGGGTCGGGTGTTGCCGTGTTGGGGACCGACCCGTTGGATTCTCCTTGTGAGTGATAGTTTGGGCCTGGATCAGGGGTGGTGACCCGACCCGGCGGCTAGTTGGACTGGACTTGTAGTGATCCGTAACATTAAGGTTTAGGAGGTAATTTTGGGGTGGAATTTTTTTTTTCCACTTTATTGGATCAATTTTAGAGTTTATTGTTCACATTATTTACAAAAGTCATTGTCTACCTAACAAAACCGAATATCTAATTATAGCTGAAGTGAATATAACATTTAAGGTATTTTTTTTTTTTTAATAAATAGAGTTCAACGATATTATTTGATATGAAACGTGATTCAAATATTCTGGTAAACTTAATACAACATTACACAAGCAACTTAAAAAATTAAAGCAATTATGAATACGATATCTTCATCTTGTTTATCTAAATTCCCAAATGTCCAAAAATAAGAAGTCACATAAACATTTCTTTAAATAATCCCTTTTAATGAAAACACGACAAATTATCACAAGAAATTACTTTCACGAAACGCTTAAAATATCTTGCTTCCTTGTCTTGTTGCCTAGCTCGTACCTAAATTTTTTATTAGCTACTTAAAGCTGGAAAGAATTGAAAAGTAAAATTCACTACTGAATTGGATATGCATTGTTTGTTTAAGCATTAATTTCCCTACTTCCTCATCCAGAAAGAATTGAAAGGCTTAAATTACTGATACACTTTGCGTAATCAAATTCTTTGGTTCATGTATTCATTGAACCTTTTTGCGTATTAAATACTTAAATTAATGGTAAGAGAGAAGAGGGTAGGAAAAAAAAGGAACTGAAGAGTTTCTTCAAAATAGATCGAGCAATATTAGTTGAGTAAGTTGTGATTTTGAAAACTAATATTTGGTAAATGAAACAATATTAGAAATATAAATTATGGAAAATAAATGAATGAGATAAAGAACATAAGTATTTAAATTTGTCAATATTCACCAACAATTTTTAAAAGCATGTGCTTTTAATATTACTTTTTTTTATTAGGATTTTATTTTTAAATTTTGTTGTTTGAATTTGTCTATTTTGTACAATGAATATTTTTAATGGTCATGAATATTAAAAAAAATCTTCCATCAACGTATATGAATTACACATAATCAACATATAAACATTCGTTTTTTGTTTGGAAAAAAAGAACGAAGTTTAATAAAATTGAAAAACAAAAATTTATTTATTTTTTAAAAATAGTTATACTATGAATATGAATAAGTATCTTAGAATTAGAAATATACATTTAAGTGTACAAATATTTATGTTGTTCTATATTGTTTGTGACCTAGGGACCGTTATAGTCATTTAGTATATAATAGATAAGTATATTATTATTAATTGCATTAAAACTTACAATATTTGTTTTCACCGGCAGTTGTATTATTTATTGAGAAAGTCTAAGGGCAGCAAGCATTTAACCATCAAAAGAAAATTAAATGATCTCACATCATTGGATTTAATTTTATATCATTAAAAATACTATTGATAGCCAATTGATGATTACAAAACACAAAAATTGCTGGTCCCTAACACTCCTCTTATTTATTTCTCACCGATTGAAGTCATTCATCACATAATAGACAATTATATTATTTTAATTGTATTTAAAAACTAGTATTACAATTGATAAATTATGAGAATGGTAATGACTCTTTTTTATTTTGTTTTTAATTGTATTTAAAAATTAATATTACGATTGAAAATAATGATGTAAACGAGAAATAAAAGCAAAAGAATTAAAAAATAATTCAGTTAAAAGTAAAAAGATGAGTAGAAGTTCAATTAAATTAGTAATAAATAAAGAGTTATTCTACACATTGGAGTGTGACAATAAGTGTATCACTCAATCATTTTTAAAGTGTGCTCTCACTCACTATTATGAAAGACATTTCTTCTTCTTTATGTTTCTCCTTCTTCTCCTCTTCCTCCTTCTTTTTCTTCTCCTTTTTTTTTTTTGCGTTTCTCCTTCTTTTTCTTCGCGTGTTTCATCTTCATCGTTATTTTTTTATTACCGTTATTGTTGCTGCATTTTTTTCCTCCTCTCTTCTTTCTATTGATTTTGTAATATTATGTATTTTTTTCTTTGTTTGATTTTTTCTTCCAAAAAAATTATAAAAAAACAAAATAAGAAGATGAAGAAGAATTAATAGAAGATGAAGAGGCAGTAGAAGATGAAGAGGAGGAAGAGGAAGAGTTTTGAATTATGTAGAACTTATCAAAATAAAAATACACCCAAAAATTCTTAAAATACTCCCAAATATCTTCGTATTACACCAAAATATCTTCGTGTTACACTCAAATTTGCTGCAAATACAGAAAAATATTTTCTCTAATGCTGCATTTTTTTTCTTCTTTTTTTTCCCTTATTTCTTTCTTTCTTTTAGTTAAATGAATGTAAGTTCATCATCTTTCAAGTAATTTTGCAGCATTATGTGTTTCTTCTTCTTATTTGTTTGATTTTTTTATTTTTATTCTTGTTAAGAGAGTAAAATAAGAAGAAACTTGAGAAGATAAAATAAAAAAGAAAAGATGAATAAGAAAAAAAAAAGAAAAAGATTGTGATGATGATAAAAAAAAAAGAAAAAACAGTAGAAGATGAGAAGGATGAAGAGGAAGAGTTTTGAATTATGCAGAACTTATCAGAATAAAAATACACCCAAATATCTTCGTGTTACACCCAAATATCTTCGTATTACACCTAAATTTGCTGTAGAAAAATGTTTCCTATAATGCTATATTTTTTCTTCTAAATTGAACCACACCTTAGCCTTAGATTCAAAACAATAATCAATTTCGTTCTGGTTCAATTGACAATCTGAACCTGAATTATTTATTATTTTCAAAAACGAGATAACTGATGATGAAGGAGAAAGAGAAAACGAAAAGAGGAGAATAAATTTCAATGAAAAAAGGAGGAGGAAGAGAAGGAGGAGGAAGATGTGGTGTTGATGACGATGATAACGAGAGAGAAAAATTACGAAAAAGAAGAAGAAGAGGCACGGAGAAAGAAAAAGAAAAAGAAGAAAAAGAAGCATGAAAAAAAACGTAAAAAACGCGTGAATATAAATGACTTGTATGACTTGTATTTGGAGAATAACTCTTAAATAAATTATGTCAATTAACCACTTACGTTAATATCGTATAATAATAGAAAGTTAGCCGATGAATAATGTATTAAAAGACTATTTTAGATTCTATTTTAATATATTAAAAATAGATAAATAGATAAAATATATTTTTTTGTTCATAATATCTCCTAATTCAATAAACCAATTAATTTGTACAAGTCGACTAATTAATTAATTGCTACATACATAAAACATGAAATAAGGTATGATTTAAATTTCTGACACTTATTTAAATAGATCAAAAAATTAATTACTTGACAACCTAAGTTGATAAAATAAAAGATGGATAAATAATAAATGAAAAAAAGGGGCAATGACAGATAAATGTAAACTGTGTGGATTATATTTGAAGAATCTATTTATCTATCTATTTATAATATATTAAAATAGAATTGAAAATAATGAATTATAATTCAAATGACATAGTTTTTTCATACTCATCTAAGAGGTCGCATCGTGAGTTCGAGTCTCTCTATCTTTAATAAAAAAATAGATTAAAGGTAGTATTTTAATTATAATGCATTTTTAATATTCTAAATTTTTAATATTATACCACATCAATATAAGTAGCTATTGCCACAATTTACTTACTACTTATCTAATAATTGAATTTCTTTAATTTTTTTGTTTTTAATTGAATTACTTTAAAATCTTTTATTTTTACTTCCATGTGTTTCATTATTATAGCTTAGAATTTTTTTTTGTTTTTTTTTTCACTCTCATGACATTTATTATTTTTAGCTTGCTCAATAATTTTTATATTCTCTGACTCTTTACTTTTTATATAAGATATTATATATCTTCAATATTAATATTATTTTTTTATTAGCTATAAACATAATTCATCTTTTTTTATACTCACTCTTTTTTATGATTATTATATAAAATTATAACTTTTTTTTTATCTTTTCTTCTCATTTTATGTCATTTATTTATTTTTTAAGTTACTACTCTATACTTTTTATATTTTATATTTTATATTTTATATTTTTATATAAAATATTATATTATTTCAAATTTTCAATGTTAATGTTTTTTTTTAATAAGTATAAATTGAATAATAAAACATAATTCATTCTTTTTTTTTTCGTATTTACTCATTCTTATATTTATTATATAAATCAATATTTATTTTACACATTTAAATTAATAGATGATCTCAAAATTATCCTTGTTAGTCTACATATAGTGGAAATTCTGTAATAACGTTTCTTTATTATTAAAATGATACTATATCATCTGATGATCTGTTATTATTTTGATTGTCCTATCTTTGTTTCTCACCTATAAATAGATTCTATATATCTTGTATCATGTATTTCACGGTAAACACAGAGTTTTCTCACATTTGGTGGTAATAGTAGTATGGCTAAATTAGGTGGCACAATGCAGTCAGTTTGTTGTTTGATAATCATAGTGGTGTTGGTGGGGGAAGGAGTCTCAGGAAGTGGAGAAGAAAATAAGGGAATAGGTGGTGGAGCTTCTACCATGTTAAGGGCTTCATCAGGTAATAATAAAGCTGCATTCCTTCTTCTAACGAAGGCACCAATCCCACCATCAGGACCAAGCCATAGAGGCCATCCCCTCCGTCGTCCACACTTAGCAACCCATCTTAATAATTAATTCAGGGTATTAATAATTAATTCCATATGTATTTTGGTTTACTTATGCATCCACTTTTTATATATAGGTGACCTACCATGTCTAATTTATTTATATTCCTCTTTTCTATACGCATGTATGTATTAATATGTAAAACATGTATGGCTTTAAAATCATCTTTTATATAAACGATTAAACGAACTTTTTTTTTCCTCGTTATAAGAGTTCTTTCATTATTTATTTCTAATTAAATGATATGTAAAATTCTAATAAAAAATTGAGTCATTCTTAAGTATTTACAGAATAAATAATTTATTTATTCATGTAAAATTATTAAGAAAAAGAACTGAAAGCAAAAACGTACTTAAATTTATGAATATAATTAAAAAAGTTTTTTTGTTTGATTTTTTTCAACTAAAATTTTTTGTTTCTCTAAGCGTTTGATGGAGAGACAGAGACAAAAAGATTGAGACTGAGAGACAGAGACTAAGAGACAGGGATTAAAATAAATTTCAGTATTCTGTTTGGTGCAAAATGAGAGAGACATGAATTGAAACAAGAATGAAACTCTAATTTAATTTGCACACAAGGTAAAATTGGAATTAATTAATTGAAATAAAAGTATTTTAGGTATAAAATGTTATTAAAATTTCAGTCTCTATCTCTAAAAATTCCAATCCCCTGTGTCCCTATTTTTTGGAGGTACTGAAATACTGAAATTTTAGAGACAGAGACAAAAATTTTAGTACCAGTCTCTAAACTAACAAACACGATACTGAGTCTCAGTCTCTCAATCTCTGTCTTAGTACTTCAAAACAAACGCTACCTAATAAAACTGAATTTTCGTAATTCCATGGAAAATAAAATTTATGTATACCTGTAAAGTATAAAATAAATAAATTTTTACTCCAAATTGATAGTCTATACAAATAAAAATTGTCTACATAAACCACAATAAAAATATCGATAATTAATGAACAACTAGCCTATTAGCTCAGTTGGTTAGAGTGTCATACTAATAACGCAAAAATTGTAGATTTGAAACCTGCATCAGTATACGAAGATAATAAATAGATTCTTTTTCTTGTTATTATAACTTTATAAGAGTTCTGTTCATACCCTGATCCAATAATAAAGGCCCAGGATCCAAGCAAAGAAGCCCAACCCAAAGGGTTAGCCCTCACCCAGTACCAGCCTTCATCCCAAGAAGTCGGTACTGAACACGACCTGCTCCAAAGAAGTCGGATACGAGGGTTAGCTGGCAGATAACACTCATTCGAATGAGTAACTGCCCCTAGAAACTCTCTAACCACTTCATAGAGCCATATCTTAACCTCCCTAAGATATGGGAATGGTTATCCACCTAAAAAGGCGGCACTACTTCAGCGGTGGTTATTGGTTCACCACTATAAATACACTGACACCATTCAGGTATCTCTAGGTCCCAATACTCTCTAACCTGCTCACATTCTTGCTAACTTAGGCATCGGAGTGTCTTTGCAGGTACCACCCCCCATTCTCTCATACGTACAAGTCGGACGGAGGAATATCGAGTAACAGACCCCCTCGAAAGCCACCTCCTTCATACGTTTGGGCCAGCCAACGCCATCCAGCCTACTAATCTCCGGTTACCCACCGTAACATTGGCGCCGTTGCCGGGGACCCGAGAGATCAACCAGTGATGGCGGACAGATCCCCTGAAGAGGGTCATGTGGAGACAGATTCTGAACAAGAGAATCTGAACACTGGAAACAATGAGGCAGACCAGACCCTTCACCAGGAAGCCAATGATCAACACAGGGAAGGCACCTCCGGAATCAAAAACCCGAAGGTAAATTCCTCGGAGGGGCGCGAATCAGAAAAAGAAGGACCATCCCACGCAGTTGAGCTCATGGGATTAGTCCACAGTCGCCTCGAGCAGCTAGAACAGGAACGGGAACGACAAAAGAAAACCGAAAAGAACCTAAAAGAGGAGATGGAGCGACAAAAAGAGTTAGAAAGAAAACTCTTAAAGTTAGAATCCTCCCTCAAAGGTCAGAACTCCCACGACGGTAGAGAAGATTCGCCCTTAGGGGAGAAAGATCCTTTTAGCGAGGACATAATGAGGGCAAAAGTTCCGAGAAACTTTAGAAGCCCCCGATATGGACCTCTATGATGGAACCACTGATCCAAAGCATCATCTGAGCAACTTTAAAAGTCGGATGTATCTGGCTGACGCTTCTGACGCTACGAGATGCAAAGCCTTTCCGACGACTTTGTCAAAAGCAGCAATGAAGTGGTTCGACAGTCTCCCCCCGAGATCTGTCACCAGTTTTGAAGACCTCTCAAGGAAGTTCTCGATGAGGTTCTCCATCCAGAAAGACAAAGTAAAACATGCACCAAGTCTCCTGGGAATAAAACAGGAGGTCGGGGAGTCCTTACGGGCCTATATGGAAAGGTTCAACAAAGCATGTTTGGAGATTCAAGACCTGCCCACCGAGGCAGTCATCATGGGGCTAGTCAATGGTCTTAGAGAAGGTCCCTTCTCACAGTCCATATCAAAAAGACACCCCGCCTCTTTAAGTGATGTGTAGGAAAGAGCTGAAAAGTACATCAATATGGAAGAAAATGCTAGGCTAAGAGACCCGAGTTGGTGACCTGGTCACCCTCCCTCAACGAAAGAGAGGGAGAGGGAAGCTAAGAAGAAGGAAGAACTCGACCTCGATAGGCCAAGAAAATATTACTCTTATACTCCACTGAAAATTCCTGTAGTGGATGTATACAGAGAAATTTGCAATACCGAAAGGCTGCCTCCTCCTAGGCCCATTAAAAATAAAAGAGGGGGGAGCCGCGGTGATTACTGTGAGTACCATAAGATATATGGGCACTCCACAAACGACTGTTACGACCTTAAAAATGTGATAGAAAAGCTGGCCAGAGAAGGTCGGCTTGACAGATATCTCATAGAAAGGTCGGACAGTCATGGAAAAAGAAAGCGAGATGATGTGGATAGAAGAGACCCACCACCACAAACTCCGGAGAGACATATCCATATGATCTCAGGAGGGTTTGCGGGAGGGGGACTCACAAAATCTTCTCGTAAATGACATCTCAAGAGAGTTTACCAGGTCGGAGAGGGGTCATCCGACCTTCCAACCATTTCATTCACAAAGGAAGATGGGCGAGGAATAATCCCTGGGCACGACGACCCAGTGGTAATTACCATGATCCTGGAAAATGCCCATCTCCACAGAATACTAGTAGACCAAGGAAGCTCAGCGGACATCCTCTTTAAGCCCGCTTTCGACAAACTAGGATTAGATGAGAAAGAGTTAAGAACCTACCCCGACACCTTGTACGGATTAGGATTTTTGCCCCTCCACACCACCTTTGGAAAGGGGGAGAAATCAAAGACTCTGAGTATAGACTTCATAGTCATCGACGTGGGGTCGGCCTATAATGCTTTAATCGGCAGAGCTACCCTTAATCGACTCGGAGCGGTGGTATCGACACCCCACCTCTGCATGAAATTCCCGACCTCAGCGGGGATAGCAACGGTAAGGGGAGATCATAAGTTGGCAAGGAAATGCTACAATGAAAGCCTAAACCTGAGAGGAAAAGGCAAAGAAGTTCACACAATAGAGTTCGGTGGAGCAAGGATTAAAGAAGAACTGCGACCACGACCCGGAGGAAAAACCGAGGAGATTCAGGTCGGAGAAGAGGAAGGAAAAAACACTCACATAGGAACCAACCTGGGGGAAACCCTAAGACAAGAATTGACTAAGCTCCTAAGAGATAATTCCGATCTCTTCGCCTGGAAGGCCTCCGACATGCCTGGGATAGATCCCGAGCTCATGTCCCACAAGCTCTCGGTCTACTTGGGATCTCGACCTGTACAACAATGAAGATGCAAGCTCGGCCCAGAGTGAGCTCTAACAGTAGAGGAGCAAGTACAAGCGCTCCTAGAAGCCGGTTTCATCAGAGAAGTCAAGTATCCAACATGGCTAGACAATATAGTGCTAGTCAAAAAACAAAATGGTAAATGGAGAATGTGCGTCGACTACACCGACTTAAATAAGGCATGTCCCAAGGACCCTTATCCACTACCAAGCATTGACGCCCTAGTAGACTCTAGCTCGGGGTATCAATACTTGTCGTTCATGGACGCCTACTCGGGGTATAACCAAATCCCGATGTATGAACCAGACCAGGAAAAAACATCATTCATCACGCCCAGAGCTAACTTTTGCTACGTGGTCATGCCATTTGGATTGAAAAATGCAGGGGCCACATATCAGAGGCTGATGAATAAGGTGTTTGCCCCTCACCTAGGGAGCTTAATGGAAGTGTACGTCGACGATATGCTGGTAAAGACCAAGAAAGAAGTCGACCTCTTGTCCGACCTTTCACAAGTCTTTGACACCATAAGGTTGCACGGGATGAGACTAAATCCTGCAAAGTGCGCCTTCGCGGTGGAGGCAGGAAAATTTCTAGGATTCATGCTAACACAAAGAGGGATCGAAGCCAATCCCGACAAGTATAGAGCTATCCTGGAAATGAAAAGCCCGACTTGTTTGAGAGAGGTCCAACAGCTGAATGGCCGGCTAGCAGCTCTCTCCAGATTTTTGGCAGGATCAGCACTAAGATCCCTTCCACTGTTCTCCCTGCTGAGAAAGGGACACCGGTTTGAATGGACTCCTGAATGTGAGGAGGCGTTCCAGGAGTTCAAAAAGTTTTTGAGCCAACCTCCTATTTTGACCCGACCTATGGCTGGAGAAGACCTCGTACTATACTTATCTGTAGCAGAAAAGGCCATCTCATCCGCCATGATAAGAGAAGACAAGGCCGGTCAGCACCCAGTATACTTCATCAGTAAAGTTCTACAAGGCCCTGAGCTAAGGTACCATAAACTAGAGAAGTTTGCCTACTCCTTAGTAGTAGCCTCACGAAGGCTACGGCCTTACTTTCAAGCTCACACAATAAGAGTCCGCACGAACCAACCCATGAAGCAAATCCTCCAAAAGACGGATGTTGCAAGAAGAATGGTTCAATGGGCAATAGAGCTCTCCGAGTTCGACTTGAAGTACGAAACTCGGACGGCGATTAAAGCCCAGTGCCTCGCCGACTTCATTGCAGAATATGCAGGAGATCAAGAGGATAAACCAACTACATGGGAACTCTATGTAGATGGATCCTCCAACAAAACAGGAAGCGGTGCAGGCATAATATTGGTAGATGAAAGGGGAACCCAGATAGAGGTTTCCCTCAAGTTTGAATTCCCAGCTTCAAATAATCAGGCAGAGTATGAAGCCTTGATCGCAGGATTGAAGCTGGCAGAAGAAGTCGGTGCTACGAAGGTGATGATATCCAGCGACTCCCAAGTGGTGACCTCCCAAATAAGTGGAGAATATCAGGCAAAGGACCCAAACATGAAGAGGTACTTGGAAAAAACTTTGGAGCACCTGGGGCGCTTTGCAGAAACCGAGGTGAAACACATAACTCGGGATCTAAACAGCAGAGCAGACGCCCTATCCAAGTTAGCAAGTACCAAGCCAGGAGGAAATAACAGAAGCCTGACTCAAAAGACTCTCCAGGAACCTTTCAGTGGTAAAAATGGAAGACAAACAAGAAGTCTTTGAAATGGTCGGATTAAACCTCGGATGGATGAACCCCTTAGTCGAATACCTGAAATTCGACATCCTCCCCAAGGAGGAAAAGGAGGCCAAGAAAATCCGAAGGGAAGCACAACACTATACCTTGGTGAAAAATATTCTCTATAGAAGGGGGATATCAACACCATTGTTAAAGTGTGTACCGACCTCAAGAGCCACCGAGGTATTAGAGGAGGTACATAGTGGAATCTGCGGGAACCATCTCGGAGCAAGGTCATTAGCCAGAAAGGTGATCCGAGCTGGATTCTACTGGCCAACCTTGCAGAAAGATGCCACAGACTTTGTGAAAAAGTGCCAACCGTGTCAAATGCATGCAAATTTTCACGTGCCCCCCCCAGAGGAGCTCATTAGTATCACCTCCCCATGGCCCTTTGCAAAATGGGGAATGGATTTGTTAGGCCCTTTTCCCCAGGCGCCAGAACAAGTCAAATACCTAATAGTGGGAATAGATTATTTCACAAAGTGGATAGAAGCAGAACCACTGGCCACCATCACTGCACAAAAAAGTTGGAGGTTCCTCTACAAAAATATAATCACAAGGTATGGGATACCTTATTCCATTACCACAGATAACGGAACCCAGTTCACTGACTCCACCTTTAGAAGCCTAGTAGCCAGTATGAACATCAAGCACCAGTTCACCTCAGTGGAACACCCACAAGCCAATGGGCAAGCCGAGGCAGCCAACAAAGTCATACTGGCAGGGCTGAAGAGAAGATTACAAGATGCAAAAGGGGCTTGGGCAGAAGAGCTCCCACAAGTACTATGGGCTTACAGAACAACCCCCCAATCCGCCACTGGAGAAACACCCTTCCGGCTAGTTTACGGCGTAGAGGCCATGATCCCAATAGAGGTCAATGAGCAAAGTCCAAGAGTGATTTTCCACGACGAGATCAAAAATATACAGGGGCACAAAGAAGAGCTCGACTTGCTCCTCGAAGCCCGAGAAGAAGCACAGATAAGAGAAGCAGCGTTGAAGCAAAGGATGACTACAAGATACAACAAAAAAGTCATTCGAAGGAGTTTCACCCCAGACGACTTGGTCTTAATCAGAAACGACATTGGAGTCAACAAATCTGGGGAAGGAAAGCTCGCTGCAAATTGGAAAGGGCCATACAAGATCAACGAGGTCTTAGGAAAAGGCTATTATAGGGTAACCGACTTTGACGGCAACGAGTTACCAAGATCATGGCATGCTTGTAATATGAAAAGGTACTACAGCTAAAAAGCGAACCCTACTCCCTGATGTACTCTTTTCCCAACTTCATGATTTTTTTCCCAAAACTAAAGGGTTTTTTCTGGAGAAGGGTTTTTAACGAGGCATCATAGTAGGGGGCTAAGGGAAAATAAATTATCAAAAGCCCTTAGTAGCAATAAGGTATCTCCTCAATTAATAAAGATCTCTTTCATTTTAAATATCTCTTTTGAATTCCCTTTTTATTCTCTTTCTACAAAACGCGCCGATTTAAGCTCGACAAAACGTGAAAATCCCATGAACCGACCTAGACGGTCGTCAGGATAAAACGACGAGGTACAAGTCGGCGTAAAGAGGCTATAGAAGTCGATCATGATAAACTCGGGAGCAGTCCGATTCATAAGTCGGAATGCGAAACCGAGTAAAATTAAAATGAATCGCAAAAGTAGCCTAAGTCACGAAAAACTCAATGAAACAAAATTGAGTACTAGGAATGATAAAAAAGAGATAGGAAAAAACTAAGAAAAAGTTATAAGGCTGCCTTGAGGATCAAAAAGATTCAGAAAAGCAGGCCAGCCCCAAAGAATAGGCTTTTTCCAAAAAAGATCAAAAGAATAGAAAAGCATGCGCGCATAAGGTAACTCAAAACCCTTATCCAAAAAGGGCATTTATTTAAAACGCTAAATTAAACCCTTATTAAAAAGGGTATCGTAAATTGTTTTGTTTACGGCCCTAAAAGGCCAAAAAAGTGTTGCAAACATCAACAAATAAATATAAAAGAGTTTAAAAAGAGGGGCCCACAGGCCGGGCCCCAATAGCCAAAATTACTTCTTCGCAAGAGGAGTAGAAGGATCACCACCACCAGGACCAGGAATTGGAGAGAAAGTCGGAGGAGCGGTAGAAGAGCTCGGAGCGTCCTTAGAGTGAGGAGGGGACTCTATGATCCTCTGCCCCCGAGTCTTCAAATCGGACTCAGACTCCACCACGGGGACAGGAGGATCCACGATGGCACCATCAATAACAATCTTATCAGGGTCCAAAGGAGAAAGGTCCAAGTCAGGAGCAATGACTCCGACATGCTCCTTAAAAACCCTCCAAGCCTCATCAGCACCATCCGCAATAGAGTCCTCCAACTCGGTATAGGCCTTCCGGGCATTCAGCAAGTCATTCTTTACAGACACAAGATCAGCAAATAAACTGTTGTAGCTGGCTTGCGCTGCCTTCCTCAAATCCACCTCCATGTTGCATTGGGCTTGCAACTTCTTCTCCTTCTCCCGGAGGCTGTCCCTCTCCTCCTTCAGCTTGGCGACTTTCCCCTCCAACTCCCTCTCGTGCTCCTGATATATGCGAAGCCTGCCTTCCAGCTCCTCGACCCTCGAGGTCGTCCCTAAAGAGTTGAGAGGAGTCTTCTCAAATATATCTAAGAGTTTGCCACAAACTCCCACCGTCTTGAGACTCTCCTCAACCACAGCAGTAAGGTAGTGCCGAACAGAAACATCATCCATGCTCATACGAGCATGGGGATAAATGTTCTTTCGGACGAACGCAAGAGCGTCCGCCTCACCAGAAGCGCCAGACTCTAAGGTCTTACGCTTCCTCTTCTCTGGTTCAGGAGTAGGTCGGACGGAGGGGGGTGGCAGAGAGGAAGCAGAAGAGGAAAATCACAATAGGTTGGGAGGGAGTCCCGACGTTTCGAGGAGGAGGAGGAGGAGAGACAACCGCCCTAGCGCCACCAGACCTGGCACGAGACCTCGCCTTGGCCTCCTGAACTCTTTGGTAAGACTCCTGGGCATTTGTTTTTGCCATCTCTGAAAAAACAAAAAAAGCAACAATTAATAGATTAGACAAGTCGGAAGAATTAATCAGACAAGTCGGAAAACCAAATGAAAGCTACCTATTTGCGCTTGGATAAAACTCGGAGACCCCTGGATAAACTTTTTCGTGTCCAAGTATGGAGACCTCCCCCAAACTTCTCGGAGGAACCCCACAATGGCCGCCTCCACATCATCCAGGTCGTCAAGACCATATTTTTCACAAAAGGAGGCCTCCAACCAATACAAAGGAAAGCAGGGGGAAGAGTTATCATCCAGAAAAAAAGGGTGGTGACCCTCTACAGCTTGCACTTTGAAAAAATAGTTTTTGAAGTCATGGAAGGATTCGTCAAAAAGGGTGAAAATTCTCCTACCTTGTATGGTCCGGAACGACACCCACTGTTGTTTATTGTTTAGCCCACTAAAGGATTTTGTCATATGAAAAAGATGGAAAAAAATCTTTAAAGAAATCGGGAACTCTAAAGCCTGGCTGATGAATTGATAAATTTTCAAAAAACCCCAAGAGTTGGGGTGAAGCTGGGTAGGAACGACTCGACAATGACGTAAAACAGACACCTCAAAGTCTGAAAAAGGAAGAAAAACACCCAAACGGGTGATCATACACTCATACATAAAGAAAAAATGGGAGGCCGCCTCATTAGCCCTCCCAAAGCAAACCCGGTCTTCTGGACCTGGGGCCACTAACTCATACTTCGGCTCGTCCTCCTCAGAAGAACAAATTCTGTGGCGAGTACGAAGATGGGTGATAAACTCAGAATCGACTGAGGGTTCCTCCCCTAAGACTGTGACATCAACCCAGTGAGAGAGAGCATCTACAGAAGCCATTTCTTTTTCTAAAAAAGGGGTGACAAAACCTACAAGGGGAAAAGAAAAATCACCAACACGGTCTCTAAAGGGAGGGGGATGCGAAACTAAAGTATGCAAATCAAATTTATCTACAAAGGCATATTAAAGAACTAACCTTTATCTGGAAATGAGGGTTGGAAGCAAAAGCCTTCGAAAGCACAAGAATGCAATACGAACGAATGCAAGGGAAATTTGAAAGATCGCAGAAACGAAACAATGAAAGAGAGGGAAAGTATTTATAAGAACGTTAGGGGCATAATGGTAAAATAGGGGCAGTCATTAATGAAGATGCACTGTTACCAAGGCTATTGAAACCCTACGCACACCCCTAACGGATACGACGCTTGATTAGACGTAACTGTCAGAACCAAAAGGTCACGAAAGGTCACGTCGGTTTCAAACCACCACGTCGGTCCTCTTACAAATCGGCTACGACCCCGAGTAGAATACTCGAACCCAAATCTTAAAAAGAAATTGGGCTCGAGTAGGGGCACTGTTCATACCCTGACCCAATAATAAAGGCCCAGGATCCAAGCAAAGAAGCCCAACCCAAAGGGTTGGCCCTCACCCAATACCAGCCTTCATCCCAAGAAGTCGGTACTGAACACGACCTGCTCCAAAAAAGTCGGATACGAGGGTTAGCTGGCAGATAACACTCATTCGAATGAGTAACTGCCCCTAGAAACTCTCTAACCACTTCATAGAGCCATATCTTAACCTCCCTAAGATATGGGAACGGTTATCCACCTAAAAAGGTGGCACTACTTCAGCGGTGGTTATTGGTTCACCACTATAAATACACTGACACCATTCCGGTATCTCTAGGTCCCAATACTCTCTAACCTGCTCACACTCTTGCTAACTTAGGCATCGGAGTGTCTTTGCAGGTACCACCCCCCATTCTCTCATACGTACAAGTCGGACGGAGGAATATCGAGTAACAGACCCCCTCGAAAGCCACCTCCTTCATACGTTTGGGCCAGCCAACGCCATCCAGCCTACTAATCTCCGGTTACCCACCGTAATAAGTTCTTTCATTATTTATTTCCGATTAAATGATATGCAAAATTCTAAAAAATTGAGTCATTTTTAGATGTTTACAGAATAAATAATTTATTTATTCAGGTAAAATCATTAAAAAAGAATTAACAGTAAATGCGTAATTAAATTTGTGAACATAATCGAAAGAGATTTATTTTTGAATTTTTTCCATTAAAATTTTATGTAATTGTAATTTCATGAAAAAAAAAAAGACTATAGAGACGACATTGATATATTAAAAACCAAAATCTTAAATTATTATTTATATTTGAGTGGGAAATCTAGACTAAATTTTTATAATAGTCCCCAGATTCAGCTCGTATACTAATTTAATCCCTAAAATTCCAATTGCACTATTTATATTCTCCAAATTACGTTTTGGACTACATAACGGTCCTTTAGTAGAATTCCGGCGTGACTCAACGACAATCTTGCTTATGTGGCACAGCCACTGTCACGTAAGATCTCCAATTATATAAGTCATTTAAATTTAAATTAAAAGTAATAATAACTTATTTAATTTAACATTTATGATAATAAATAAAATTATCGTTATATAAGTCATTTAATATAAAATAGTTAAATTAAAAATTATAATTAATATATATATCACTTGTAAATAAATTAAAAATTAATAATTTTCTAATATTTATACCATAGAATAAATAATTTTGTTATAAATATTCATTAACGATTTATTATTCAATTAATATATCAATACAAGAATCATAATTTGCAAAGAAAATACTTAAACATGATGGAAGAGAGACTGTAGTAGACCATGCAAGAGTATGCTGCTTTTTTTTTTTCTTTTTTTTTTTTTAATAATTTCAAACGACAATACTTCTAGTAGTTTTTCCCTACCATCATCAATCAATGGATTATCGTTTGTATGATAGGCTAACAATCCAAAAACAAATAAATAAATAAATAATAAAATAGCATACTTTAGCGTACTACTCCAGTGATTGTTTATCTTAATCTCATGAGTATTTTATTAATTATTTAATTCCTAGAATTGAATGTTGCGTAGTTAATTATAAAAGATATTAAAACTAATTTAAATCATCGAAAAAACAATAGTATAAATATTTTTGGTAATTTAGAGAGATAAATTATTAGTATAGTATCATTATTATGTATTAGTGTGAAACAAATGTATGTATATTTTTAAAGTATAAAATAAATAAGTTTTTACTCCAAATTGATAGGTTATGATATATATATAAATAAGTTTTTTTTATGTATTAGTGTGAAACAAATGTATGTATATTTTTAAAGTATAAAATAAATAAGTTTTTACTCCAAATTGATAGGTTATGATATATATATATAAAAAAAAAACTATCTAAATCAAACAAAACGAAAATAACGATAATTAATTAACATCTGGCCTATTAGCTCAGTTGGTTAGAGCGTCGTGCTAATAACGCGAAGGTCGCAGGTTCGAAACCTGCATGGGCCATTTTTTTCTTTTCTATCTCCACCGTTGCTGAAGTATACTAAGATAATATATATATTCCTTGTTACAACACAACTGGCCCATTAGCTCAGTTGGTTAGAGCGTCGTGCTAATAACGCGAAGGTCGCAGGTTCGAAACCTGCATGGGCCATTTTATTCTTCTTATATCTCTATCGTTGCCGAAGTATACTAACATAATACATGTATTGGAGAAAAACTAAAGGGAGAATTTTGCATAGCTTCACAAGAAGTGAACTTACTTTTTCTATGAAAGCAGCCCGAAATCAATATAATACCTTAAGAAAGCAGTGAAGTTATTTCATAATTACGGAACTAAGTTGCCCGGTAATTTGGATAAGGTGGGTACTCCCATGAAGATATTATAATTGTCTTCATGTGATGATTTTTCTTTTTGACCCTTAGATGATGGAGTGTAGGGTTAGATTTTGATATGTTATAAAAGTGTTGTTTTTATTTGAAGTGTGGCCAAATCAATAAATCACACTTTTATACAAAGCATCTTCATAAAAAGATGTTTTTTGCATCTTCATTTGAGTAGCTCCCTTTGGATAATATCATAATCATTTTCAAAGAACAATGACAAGGAAGAGAAGCTTTGATCATTGGATGTTCTGCATCTTTCAAACATGTTCCACTTTTGCTTGAAAGCAAAGGGAAAATAAACAATCTATCTACACACTGTACAATTGTAATTGTTTGCTTTGAGCTAATCTATGTTATGTCAGCTTTTTTTTTTTTTTTGAAGAATGCAGCATTCAATCCAAAATTGATATGATGCTGCAGAACAAATCTTCTGTGCAAGGAATTGTGAGGCCACCCATTGGATGAACATAACCAAATTCTTCTTCTGCTTTACTCAGCAAGTCTTGAAATGATGGTTGGTTCAAGTATGATATCGGAACTATAAACCTCTTCATCTTTTCTCCTACATACACTGCAAGATACCCCTTTGGAATTTCTCCACCCTTTGAAGCTGCTTGTGTTGCTTTTCTAATACCAGGTAAGCGAAATCCCATTGCTTCTTCTTTGTTAAGAATGATCTCAAGTAACTTGTATGCGAAACAAGCGTTTCAAGTTTGATGCTTTATGTTTTGGGTTTGAGAATGCTAAGATGAGTATTGGTATATATAGATCATAAAATTGCTTCAGCTTGTGTGGAACTGAATGGTTATGAACTGTTTGATGGGGTCTAGTGAAGGACAAAGACTCATGAACCTTCACATGGAGTGTTTTGGAGGTCTTTATGAAGAACTATTAATGATTCAGGAGTAAATGACCCACATTATGTAAGATTTTCCAACACAATCACTGCTTGAAAATGAAATCTAGATCTTGAAAATCTTGTGTATAGCTGTTAGGCAAGGTCATGCCAAACCTCATCTATTATTCAGTTGCTGTTGCTTAGAACTTTATTCACATCCACACAACCTTGTGATATATTCAGTGTCGGCTCGAATCTTGATTCCCGGACACTGTTTCGAAGCTATCAATCAAGTCTTGCTTGTGATTCACAAATTTCATAACTTATTACTCTGCTATTATTTGTTGGCAGATGTATGGCATAAAATTGTCATTCTAATGAAAATTTGTGAGATGTCTAAAGCATGTCTAGTAATAATAGATGAACACATGAACAAAATCAACTCTAATTTAGTCCTCTTCATTGCAAAATTGATTGTTAGCAAATTGTAACTATATATACACTATAATTCTTGAGCTCTCAAAGCAGAACAAGTCATTTGCATATCAAATTTAAAGCATCCTAACTCAGCTTTTTCTCTCTCACAAGTGCTTGAAGATCTCTATCTATTTTCTTAGAACAAAATGGGGTTTCGCATACTAGGCACAAGAAGGGCATCAATTTCTGCAACTGAAGTAAGTTCCAAGCGATTTGTAGTCCCAAAAGGCTATCTTGCAGTCTATGTCGGAGACAAAATGAGGAGGTTCATGATTCCGATATCATACTTGAATGAACCTTCATTTCAAGCATTACTAAGTCAGGCAGAAGATGAATATGGATATGATCATCCGGCAGGTGGTCTCACTATTCCATGCAGGGAGGATGAGTTTCTAAACATCACTTCTGGCTTAAATGGGTTATAAGATCATGCTAATGAAGATAGATAGGTAGATAGATAGATTGGTTGAAACAAATTTTGTACACATGGCACTTTATTTTTCTTCACCTTGGTTTCTTCCTTGATCAATTCTTTCGGAAATGTAAAATTTTTTATCTGAATGAGAAAGTTATGATTCATGTCATAATAGCTTGTTGCATCACTTTTAGCCTTTTCCAATTCTACTGTATAATATTATACTTTTTCTATATTATATTATATGTAGCATCCCTATTGAATTTCGGTTTTGTGATACACACACCATTTCCTGCTTTCAAGTTTTGGAGACTAAGGTAGTGAATCAATTGTCTTATGACTATTTAGCACCAGCTAGATTAAATAGCGAGACATTGTAAATAATAATAATAATAATAATAATAATAATAATAATAAAAGAATGTTCACAGACATTTATAGTTGGTATAGGAAATATTTAAATTTTTATTACTTTAAAAATTTCCGAGATGAATTCATCCTTCTATTAGGATATTGATTTGTATTTTAAAGATATTTTTTGTTTATCTAACACCTATATTAAAATTTTGTTCTTGAGACTTTTAAGATAATTCGGTGGGACAAATTTTCAGGTGCATAGCAAATCAAATGGATTTAATAGTTTTTTCAAGTCCATGCAATTTTCCACTTCAAGTCTATATACACATTTTCAACTGTCATTTTCAACTGTTTGTCTGCACACATTAATTTTTCCTTTGACACTTTCATTTTTGGTATTTATGTAAACCAAATTTAGCATTTTTTCCTTCCTATGTTCTTGCTGAGCATCCTATGCATTATATGAATATTATATTTTTTAGATTAATTTTGTATGTCGGTTCTTTTAAAACAAATTTTTTTTTGAAAAAAAAAAAAAAACAAATAATAATAAAAGAAAAAGAATCATGTGTTGAAATGAATCTTTATCTTGTTGTACATATTACTATTTGCTAGTTTAAGTTTAGAACTGCACCTTCCCATTCTTTTCAGTTCAAAGCCAAAACTTTGGCTTTCAGCATAGCAAGTTTCTAAATTGAGCAAATTCTTACAAAGATGAGCACTTCACAGGGTGTTATTACCTGTAAAGGTATAATTTTTATCATTATATCAACATTAAGCATGCATGTAGAAATCAATTAACTTTCATGTTACTTGCAAACATGATATTATGCAAAGTTATTTGCTTTTTGCAGCTGCAGTGTGCTGGGGATTAGGAATGACACTAAAGCTTGAAGAGATTCAAGTTGATCCGCCGAAATCAGGCGAAGTTCGAGTTAAGATGCTTTGTGCTAGCATCTGCCACACTGATGTTTCAGGCATTCAAGGATCTCCATATGTTAATGGTTTCCCTCTAGTACCTGGACATGAAGGAGTTGGGTAAGATAGATTCTATGTCCACATACTGCATTGTATTGTATCAATGATAGAATTCCATCCATGAACATGATGAATTGGTTTTAAATTTTAATTAATTGCAGTGTTGTAGAGACAGTTGGAGATGAAGTGAAAAATCTTAAAGAAGGGGATATGGTGATCCCAACATATATAGGAGAGTGTGGACATTGCCGGAATTGTGTTTCTGGAAAGACCAACCTTTGCCTGACATATCCTTTCAGAATTACTGGCTTCATGCCAGATAACACTTCTAGAATGTCCTGCAGAGGCAAGAAGTTAAAACACACTTGGACTTGCGCCACGTGGTCCGAGTACACGGTTGTCAATGCCAATTACCTTCTCAAGGTTGATCCAGGCATCAATCTAGCCCATGCTAGCTTCATCTCATGTGGGTTTTCAACTGGCTATGGAGCTGCATGGAAGGAAGCCCAAGTTGAAAGTGGATCAAGTGTTGCTGTTTTTGGTCTTGGTGCTGTAGGATTAGGGGTATGCTTCAAAGAGATTTGTTGGAAGTTACTCAATCCGTCCATCAATAACTGTCGGACTGAAAAAAATTTCGTACATATCCGACAGTTATCGATGGATGGAGGGAGTAGTTTGCTTCTAGTTTTGAGCCTTGATGAGTTTTGATAATGACCTTGTGATGCAGGCTATAAGCGGAGCGAAAATGCTGGGGGCTACTAAGATAATAGGGATTGACACAAATGAGATGAAGAGAGAAAAAGGGAAAGCTTTTGGAATGACTGATTTTATAAATCCTCAAGATTCTGATAAACCTCCATCAGAATTGGTGAAGGAACTGAGTGATGGATTTGGTGTGGATTATTCTTTTGAGTGCACTGGAGTTCCATCTTTGATTAGTGAATCCTTAGCAGCCACAAAGATGGTTAGTTTCACTTCTGTCAAGTAATTCAGCTGTTTGATTTCATCAAATTATTATATGATCCTTGCTTCTAATTGTTGTTTCGGATTATGTAGGGAACCGGTAAAGCAATATCTATTGGCGCGCCAAATGAACCTATTGTGCCTTTCAATCATACAACAATTCTGGCTGGCAGAACTCTGAAGGGTTCTGTTTTTGGAGGTCTAAAAACCATGTCAGACCTTTCAATTGTAGCTGACAAATGCCAAAAGGAGGTACTTTAAACTTTAAAGACACTTAAGTTCAATAGATACACTACGTTATCGTTTCTGGAATATGCTTAATACATTGATGAAGAAGTCTCACAATTATTTAATGTATTCGGACTATTTATTTACATTTTCACAGGAGTTCCCTCTTCAGGAGCTATTCACCCATGAGGTCCCATTGACAGATATAAGCAAAGCATTTGATCTACTCAAAGAGCCAAATTGTGTCAAAGTTGTCATCAAGATATGATTTTCTAACAATTGATGGATGTAAAATTCAAATTATGCAGCTTCAGATAGTTTTATAGGAGAATATTCTGCTTTAAAAATCACAGAAGTTGCAGTCCAACAACTGTTCTGTGTGAATATGAATAAAGAATTGTTTGATGCATGTGTGTATAAGTTGGCAGTTATTTTACTTCACCATTGTAATGCAAAATCAAACAAATTTGTGATATGCAATGTAACTTTTTATTCAAGTGCAAATGTTTTAATAAGAAGTAAGGTGTTCAGCTCCTACTTTGAAATTTATTCAAACAGGCAAATAATCAAGTTTCAGTGAGTAACTTTGCTTATGTAAGCTCCTAATTGCAGGAACAAGTGAACATAACTGAATTCATTGTCAATTCGTCACTATTCAACAAAAGTAGACATACTCTTTGAGTTTGTCATCTGATTCTCTATACTAATCTATTCTATACAACATGTATATGCTAATCTATGTCAATCTTCTACAGTCTGAGATTTATAGCCCATTCAAGCGAGAAGTGATCCGTTGGAAGACATGTTCACTACAAGGAATAGTGAGACCTCCCATGGGATGATCATATCCAAATTCTTCTTCAGCTTGACTCAACAAGTCTTGGAATGAAGGTTGGTTCAAGTATGATACGGGGATCACAAAACGCTTTTGATTCTCTCCAACATACACTGCAAGATACCCTTTTGGGAGTTCCACAGATTTTGAAGCTGCTTCGCTAGCTGAGAATGATGATGCCCTTCGAATAACAGGTAAACGGAAACCCATTTTTTCTGTATGTATGTAAGAACTAGAGCAGAAAAGCTTTCAAGTTTAAGATAAGAATCTGTTAAGTGTTGATGCTTAAGAATGGCAATGAATTGTGTTGTTTCTGAAGACAGGAGGAAATGTATTTATAGATTTTAAGATTCTTTGGAAGATTATTATTTCCAAGATAAAATTATTGTTGAAGTCACTATAGGATTGCGGGGCATACACACGAGAGATCACATGGTGCTGTCTTAGAAGTGGTTAAGAGTGAATGCCCCCACCTTCTCAAAGAATAGCCAAGACTGAAGCCACTGCAATCAAATGAGATAAGATCAAACTGAAGCCTTATATTTGTTTCATGTCTTAATTGGTATTCCATATTTTTGTAAACATGCTTTAGACATGTCACATTTTCTTCAATGTTGAGAAATTGACTAAATGCTAATATATAGCTACCAACTGTTGAAATAATCTTGGCAATGAAAACAGGTACTTGATGGCTATATATTCATATTTATTTATGGACATGTTTTAAGACATCTCATATGAATCCTTTCACGTACTGATGTACCCTGTGATCTGTATTCTATTGCAATAAATGTAGTCATATCCACTCTGCATCATTATTAGACAATTTCCACTGATTTAGTAGGTTACCCATCAGTATGAAGAGCCAACTTATGTGATATGTCTTAAACATGTCTGCGACATAATAAGTAGTAGTCCATTAAATCAGCTTTGTATTTAACCATTTATTAGCTTCTCAGTTGTCTCTTTCAAAAGGTGGCAACATTGTTTGGCAAGAACTCTCAAATCTAAAGTAATCTTTCATAAACACAATGAAGACACTACCATGTGATCTTCGTTTCGCCCTTGTCTCAAAGTAGGCCTTATCGAATGGCTAATTACAAAAACTTATAGATGGTATATCTATATATAGACGGTTACCCTTGCACTCTAAAGCAACACAAATCAGTAGCAACAACAATTCTTCTTTACACCCTTTGAGATCATTTGCATTTTTATTAGTTTGAAGCAAAAGAAAACAATGGGATTTCGCTTACCTGCTATTAGAAGGGCATCATCTGCTGTAACCCAAGCAGCCTCCGTCCCAAAAGGCTATCTTGCAGTCTATGTTGGAGAGAAGATGAAGCGGTTTGTGATTCTTATTTCCTATTTGAGTCAACCTTCATTTCAGGAGTTACTAATCCAAGCAGAAGAAGAATTCGGATATGGTCATCCAATGGGTGGCCTCACTATTCCTTGCAAGGAGAATGCTTTCGTGGATCTCACGTCTCGCTTGAATGGACTATAGTATAGTCGAAGGAAAACAAGACTGACTTAGATTAATTGAGAGACAAATTTGTACAGCAGGCACTTAGACTTTTTCTTTTTTACTTCCGTTTTATTGGCAGATACTGACTACCATCTCATTGAAATGTCAAGGATGTAATATCAGAAATTTTTCCCCTAGTTCAATGAATTTAAACACCTTATCCCTAAGGACTTGTATACTCAATTTCTTTGCATATGAACTTCACTTTTGAATGCATCCATGTGAACATGAATGCATCTAAATAATGCTTTACTGCTGGCAAATGAATCTCCTGCTTATGATGAACTGCTTTACTTCTCTAGATAGTAAATGCAGTCACAAATTTTAGTCATTGATTTTAGCCATCTAGAAGATATAAGACTAAATTATTTCTCTAGGTAGTAGTTATTAGGTACTAGCAAAAGAACTATCATTGTTGAAATTGATACAGATCCTTCTCTACATCTTCAGTTTTGCTATTCCAGTGAGCTAGCTAATTTGTTGAAACAAATCCATAACTTGATTACTTAAAGCTAATTGAGCGAATCTATAAGTTATTCAACCAATCTCTTCTGATATTTCCTTTGAATTAGTTTCTTCTATGCTAAAGGTTGTTGGATCTTATGTCTCTATAGTCTTCACAGTTTATACTATTACCACATATTCACACTGTAATCTCTCCCAGATCAGAAGCTCACCAACTTTGATTGTTTCACTTGAATTTGACATCCCTCTGAAGCTTGTTTTCTCTAATTTTTTACAATGATGTACACCTTTCTGATATATACAACTGTAACTAGTATATTTGAAACCATTGCATATTGTACTTTTAATTTTTATTTGTATGAAAGAAATAGATTTGCTCATTTGTAGGGCCATGTTTTAATGGATTCCAATTTCATATAATATTAGTTAGATAGTCATTGAATCTACGTGGATTACAAATTTGCAATTCTCTTTTATTGTTCTTTAAAAGTTCTGGGCAATCGGAGCATGTTTAATTTTATTATGATGTTGTTGCATATATTAGAGATCATTCATATCAGACAAAAGCAAACAAATTTTGACAATGTCATGCTGTAATGTTCTCATTCAACATTTTTACGCTTTCAAATGAATGATACAAGGAAGAGACCAAAATGGACAAAGTTTATAATAAAAGAAAGAGCCTTCTGTACAAAATTTGTCTCAGCTAAGCTATGTCAGTTTCTATTAGAACAATTTACTGCCCAACCATTTGAAAAGTGAGGTTTAGGAATTCATCCTCACTGCATGGAATTTTGAGACCACCAGTTGGATGTTCGTATCCAAATTCTTCTTCTGCTTGGTTTAGTAATTCTTGAAATGAAGATTGGTTCAAGTAACATACAGGAATCACAAACCGCCTCATCTTATCTCCCACATAGACTGCAAGATAGCCTTTTGGAACATTAGTCCCTTTTGATGCAGAAAGTGATGCCTTTCTAATACCTGGAATGCGGAAAGCCATTGTTCCTGAGGGATTTGTATGAGAGAAAAATGTAAGTTCTTGATACTTGAGGAGATGCAACTGATTTGTGTTGGTTGAGAACACAAGAAGAAGTGTATATATAGTTGCCATCCTGAAGAAATTATTCAGATGAAGCAGTAAAATGGGGTCTACATAGTGACAAGGGTTAGCAAGGGATCACATGGTATTGTCTTGGAGGTCTCTTTCATAAGATTAGGACCAAAGAAGTTAAGTGAGAGTACATATCCCACCTTCTGAGGTAATTGCTAAGTGGCTAATATATGATATCCACTTGAAATATAATGAAAATCTACACAAATTGATAGGTGAAGTATGCTTCTTCAAGCATTGTAGTTGTACTTAAGGTACTCCATGAGACATGCTTTAGACATCTCACAAGCTTCTTCAAATTGACATACAACTGATAATGAAATCTGTTGATATGAGGCCAGATGAGAACTAATATGAACCTCAACTCTTCAAGTACACCAGATTATAAACAACACAACCATGAAATTTGCAAAACATTGCAATCTGTTGGCCTACCCTCTACAAGGTGGACCTTGAATTATGTAGTTTAACAAGCTGATACTGTGATACATATGAAAGTCCGCCGAGACAATACCATGTGAACTCTTACATGCCCTTGTCTCCTAACTGGTCCTATCTGATGCCCTCCTCCACCAACCATTCTAATATCGGTGTGTTTATAACATATCCTTTTATCTATATATATGTTCATGGTTGCAGTCATTCACATCCTAAAGCAAAAGAAAAACTCAAAAGATCGCATCTTATTCACAAGTCATATCTAAGACTAATATTTCATCAACACATACATACAACAATGGGTTTTCTTTTGGCTGGTATCAGAAGAAAGACATCATTTACTGCAAACCAAGCAACTTCCAAAGTTGTGGAAGTCCCGAAAGGCTATCTTGCCATGTATGTTGGCGAGAAGATGAAGCGATTTGTGGTTCCCATTTCTTATTTGAATCAACCTTTATTTCAAGAATTACTAAGCCAAGCAGAAGAAGAATTTGGATATGATCATCCAATGGGTGGTCTCACTATTCCATGCAGTGAGGATGCTTTCTTGGACCTCACATCTCGCTTAAACTGACTTAGCACAAGTCCTGCCGAAGGAGACTGACATAGATTAATTCAGAGTGAAACTTTTCCTTTTCTGTAACAAGAATTGAGAGACAATTTTGTGTAGCAGGAACTATAGTATAAGTTTTCTTTGTAGCATAACATCATCTCATTGAGATGGCAAGGATGTAAATATCAGAATTTTTCCTCCCAATTTCAATGAATTTATAGACTTCATCTCAAAAGATTTATAGACTTAAGTGCTTTGCATATGCTCTTCACTTGTGCATTTGTTCCGTTTCTGCTTCTGTTGTATAAAAAAGTTTATGAAATGCTGCAAATTTGTTTCCAAAAGCCCTTTCTAACACACATAAGCACACCACAAGTTGGCCTTGAATCTGTAAATTGCTTTATGACATGAAGGACTGAATCATTAACTGATTTTCAGTCATATGGCTAAGTTAAATATATTGGATCCAAGTTTATATTATTAAATGTTCCCCTCATTATTATCATTCTTTTGGGTTGTGAGTTCTGAAATTGAGAGCCATCCATCTAAAATTTGCTGCAATTGATCTTATGATGAAATGTTCTATACCTCTAAATAGTGTCGTTGCCGAAATCCAAATAGATAGATATTTCTATGCAGCAACTTCTGTTTTGCTTTTTCATCCAGCTAACTAAAATTGTTCAAATAAATCAAATGACTCTTGAAGCATGAATTTAAGCAGGCATTAGGTTGTTCTCAAAGCCTGTACATCCTTTTTCAATAACAAGGAAGTGCCTCTTCCTTTTCATGTTTGTAACAGATGGAACTTTATTTAGACTCTTGCCTTCACCACCTACTTGGGTCTGCTTCCATAGAAGAAAGAAAGGAAGTGCCTCTTCCTCAACTTTTAATACAAGAAATCTACTAGTCCTTCACATATTTACTTTAGTAGTTTTAACAAATTGTGAAAGAAACTTTATTTTGATATTGCCAGTTTGCCACATATATTAGAAATTATTCAGGTTGAACAAAAAGCTGCAATAAGCCAATAACTTTCTCATTCATAGAACATTTTTACACTTTCAAAGGAATGATACAAGGAAGACACCAAAATTGACAATCTTCAAAATAAAAGAAAGAGCCTTCTTTACAAAATTGTCTCATCTAATCTATGTCAGTCTCTATTAGCACAATTTACTGTCCACTTAATTCAGAAGTGAGGTTTTGAAACTCATCCTCACTGCATGGAATTGTCAAACCACCAGTTGGATGATCATATCCGAATTCCTCTTCGGCCTGGCACAGTAATTCTTGAAATGAAGGCTGATTCAAGTATGATACCGGAATCACAAACCGCTTCATCTTATCTCCTACATAGACTGCAAGATAGCCTTTTGGAACATTAGTTCCCTTGGATGCAGAGAAAGATGTGGCCCGTCTAATACCTGGAATGCGGAAAGCCATCGTTTCTTGTTGCTCAAAAGAAAAAGTAATATATTGTTGTTGAAGGATTTGTATCAGAGAAATATGTGAGCTTTGATAGTTGTGGAGATGCAAATGAGTTGTGATGGTTGAGAACACAAGAAGTGGTGTATATATAGATGCTATCCTGAAGAAATAATTCAGATGAAGCTGTAAAATAGGGTCTACATTGTGAAATGATCACAAGTGATCACATGGTATTGTCTTGGAGTTCATACATCATATTCTGACATAATTGCCAAGAAACTACACATATCAAATCAAAGACATCTAAATTAAAGCAATGTAGTTGTACTAAAGATACTGAATTAGACATGCTTTGGACATCTCACATGTTTCTTCAGATTTAGAATTGCTTGTGACAATGAAATCAGTAAACCTTGTCCACAACCTGATTTATATCTCTGAAACGAAGTGTTCTGAGGCCAGAAGAGAACCAAAATTGGACACATGATAATGATCCGATATGAACCTCATTTTTTTTTTTTTGGTTTCCCACGGTATCCCCCAACCCGGCAGGTCAAGGACTAATCCGTCGCGGTACTGAGCTCCATTTAAGGGTTTGCCGCTGGCCAATAGGTTGCTGCATGCACAAGGCGGGATTCGAACCCCCGACACTTGCTTAAGCGGACTAGTGAGCTAACCACTAGACCAACCCAACTTGGTTGATATGAACCTCATTTTTAAGTACACCAGATTGTTAACATATCCCTTGGAATTTGCAAAACCATAGGCAACATGATCGAATCAAACTTGCTGTTGTATACATAAATGGACCTTGAATTATCTAAGACAACACCATGTGATCTCTTTTATGACCTTGTCTCCTAATAAGTCCCATGGCTACCATCTCTTACACTTTCTCCACCAATCATTCAAGTGGCATTATGTTTATAGCATATTCTATTATCTATATATATGTTCATGGCTGCAAGCAAGCAGCAACACAAGTCATTGACATCCTAAAGCACAAGAAACTCAAAAACTTACATCTTATTTTCATTTCTTAGACTAGTATTTCTTCAACACATACAAAAATGGGTTTTCGGTTACCCGGTATTGTAAGAAAGGCATCATTTACTTCATCTTCAAAAGCTATGGAAATTCCAAAAGGTTATCTTGCAGTTTATGTTGGAGAGAAAATGAAGCGGTTTGTGATCCCCATATCATACTTGAACCAGCCTTCATTTCAAGACTTGCTAAGTCAAGCTGAGGAAGAATTTGGTTATGATCATCCAATGGGTGGCCTCACAATTCCTTGTGAAGAAAATATGTTCTTAGATATCACTTCTCGCTTGAGTTGATGCTAGCACCATCAAGATTAGGCTGACTTAGAAATAGATTACTTAACACAATTTTTGTAACAATTTCTTACCCAGTTACACTGAGAAAGATTTTCTCCATTTTTTGTTATCCTACTATTCATCTCAATGAGAAATTTATGCACATAAACATTTGTCTCCCATTTTCTCCTTAAATCTAAATGTATTAAGTTCAAAGGCAATAACAAGCACAAAGTGCTGTTCATAAAATCAATTTTCACTATGTTGTACAACAAGTGCAAAAGAACCAGCAGGTAACTTTTATGATGATAGTAAATGTCACGGCCCAAAATGAGCCATGATCGGCGCTTAGGAAAATAATCCCCAAGCAAGCCTAACCGACTCAAATATAAGTTGAATAAGAAAATTACAAATATTTGAAATAAACTTACAATGTTTAAAATGAATAATTACATATTTTTAACAAACAAAAAATAAAATAAATATGAGTGGATCCTGCCTGTGACATATGGAGCATACAACGTCTAGGAACTCAACAAGGAACAAATACCTATTGTAGATCATAATTCTTGGATAGAGAGCTCACATATTCAAGTATTTATTCCTGAAAAATATTTTTAGAAAAACGGAATGAGTTTTGCAACTCAGTGACTAGACAATACATTTATAATCCACATGAGACCATATAACATTATTATTAAAGTAATTTCTTAATTAGAAAATAGTAATTGATCATAATAAGCGAATCAATAAGGGAGTTCTCATGCAGAAATCAAATCAAAAGTCCACACTTGGGCGGCTCCACCTCAATGGGTAGCCCTTTCCTCTCGTGTGTCCTAACAGAATAACAGATCTAACGTGTGGCCTACACGTTAGACTAGCAACACCCCTGCTAGCTGGAGTCTGAGTTAGATGCATCTAAGTTAACGTCATAACCGCTGTTAACTACGGTTTTCTATACGAGCCTCCCAAACCAATTCAAAATATATATTTTCAAATATAACAAATTCTTCAGTCTTGCAAACATATGAGGTATCAAATTAAATAATACTTTCTCATAAGAAATATTTTCTAATCATAACTTCTTTGATCATAAGTAATTTCAAACACATTTCACAATTTCAAAGTCAGTAAGTACTAACAAATACTTCAATGCTTCAAAAGTATATATTTGAATAAAATCAAATGTTCTAAAATAATATAAAACTTCATCAAACATATATATAGTCTCATGTAAAATTTCTAAGATATGAACTTCATAAAAATATATTTTTTTTTTAAACTATAATAAATCAATTATTCTAATCAAATCAGAGTTTTTCAACAATAATTTTATAAATATAATTAGAAACTCAAAATAGCATGAACCATAAAGAAAATTAACAGTTATAAATGTAAAGCCTTCTCACAGCGTGGTCCTAAAGGACCGAATAGACCAAACCCGGAGTGCCGAATTAAAAGGTACGAAAGAGTGCAGAATTTGGATTGGGTAGTAGCAACAATTTCAATTCTCACTGCAGTAATGCCAACAGCCCTAGTAATAATAACATGGGACAACCACAGTAACAATGGCAGCAAATCCAACGGCCTATGGTAGTTTAAAATTGAGCAAAGACAGAAAGGGGTATTAAGCAAGGTAGGACAAAGTCAATAATAAGGCTTTACGGCAAGATAAGGTAGAACAAGATGAGTCTTACCAAAGAAAACAAGGGGATGGAGCATCAGCAGCTCCGGTGACCCTCTCCAACGTCGACGGTGAAGGACACAACAGAATAACGGTGGCGGTGGTTCCTCTCCTCTGGAGTGACTCCCGCAGCAACACTACAAGCTTTGACGAACAGGGGAGAGGTAGGGGTCAGCCGCAGTGGAGCAGAGTAAAGGCGGAGATAGCTTCGGGTTGCACCAGCGGTGAGCTTCAGCGATGGCAATATCTCCGTCCGACGCGGCCCCTTCAACGGCGATGACCGTAACTCCAGCGATGAGTCCCAGCAGCGACGATAGTGGTGCTGCCTTCTCTTTATCCATCTCTCTCCTTATTCGTCTCTCCCTCTGCCTCTATAACTCGATAGCGGCGACGGCTTCTCTTTGCTTTGCCAGTGCCGTCATCTTCTTCTCTTCTTCCCTCGGTGACTTTCTCACCCCCTTTTCTCTATTTCTTTTGTTCAGACTTCAGTAGGGCTGCACATGGATCGGATAATATCCGCATATCCGCGGTAATTATCCGCATCCGATCCAAATTTTGCGGATATTATCCGATCCGCAGAGCCATCGGATCGGATCCGCACTATGGTCGGATCGGATTGCGGATTTGGCAGTGATATCCGCGGATCCGATCCGCAAATCCGCATATCCGCACATCACATATGAATAGCATAGTTTAAGAAAATAAACCCTAATGTGATATGAATTTTAATGTGTTATTTCTGAATTTTATGATATTTTGTTTTTAATTTTTTATGTTGTACTTCAACTTAGAATAATTAAACTTAAATCTTGTGTTATTATTTTGTTTTTGTTATTCAAAAGAACTATTATTGATAATATTTTAGGAGTAAATAGGCTTAAACAGATAAAAAATGAATTTTTTGGATTTTTTTTGTAAAAATAGTCAAATAGAATCTTAAAATAGTTTTTTTTTAAATTATGCGGATATATACCCGATATCCGATCCGATCCGATCCGCATACTTGCGGATCGGATCGGATCGGATCCGGCCTAAAAAAATGCGGATATCGTATCCGATCCGATCCGATGAGTGCATTGCGGATCGGATAGAATTTTAGGCTATATCCGATCCGATCCGATCCGTGTGCAACCCTAGACTTCAGAGTGTATGCTTATGTGAGAGTAAGAGTGTGTGGGTTTAATTTAGGCATTAGGGTTAGGTTTTGGTAAAAAGAATAAGGGTAGTGTAGGAATTTTGATAAAATTAAAAGATAGGGTAACAATAAAAGAAATCAAATATAAAATATTTCAGAAAAAGTTTGGGACGTTACAGTAAAAGAAAGTTATGATAAAAAAAAAAGGCAGTAACTAAGTATGAATTTGCATAATATTAGTTTCAATAATGATAACTTGTTTGGTCAATTCAATTATCCAATTATTACTATAGGATGATTAACAGCTTCAAGGACCAGTCCCTATATTTACCATGTCCCCACTTTGCTTTCATCTGTCTTTGAATTTGAACATGGGGATCACTAAAATGTGGCCTCTGAAATGACACAAGAGTGGGAAGCTAGGTTGTAGTGAATGTTGTGGAGAAGATCTGATGGGTGCTATCATGTTACCATCTTTGGACTTAACAATGGGTATGTTTTTTGGTTTGGGAAGGTTTGAGTCAGGTATCATTTCTTATTTTGACTTGCAGAAACTTTTAATTGTTTTTGAAGATATTGTGTTTTTTACCAGTTATGCGAACCTATGCATATTATTTCAACATTTATGGGGGCATGTGTTGGAAAAAGAAGTTTTAATTTGATTTTTATTATGTAATTGGAGTTGTAGTTCAGTGAATGATGAAAAAGAGAAAGTGTTTTCTCTTGATCTGTATTTCATTCATACAAGATAAAACTAAACCTTGAGTTTTTTATCATACAATCAATTTTGTCCTCTCAAGATGACAACTTTTGTGAGATATTCTTTAACATTTTGAGTATGTAACTGATAGCATAAAGATATTGATGATGCAGTTTCAGAAAGGCATCATGATGATGGAGAGGCAGTTGACATGTTTTCTCAAGTCATGATGGTATTCTTGGCTCTCCTAGTGATTAAGCTTAGTGTTCATGTTTTAGGTTGAATGGAGCTGATAAATCTCTAGAGGTGTTATTAGGCAAGGAGTTATGTATGGGAAAATCCATTGGTACTTTTTTTTTAATTGGAAAAACTTCTAGAGAGAAGGGTGTTCAAAGTATAATTAGTCATATTAAGGAAGGTTTTGCATGCTATTAACACACACAAATTTATGATTACAGTGGTTAATTAACTTTCTTGGATTATTGTTTGCAACCATATAGGGCTCTACCATTGCATGCCTTTGAACTGTATTCTTTGTTTTTGTGTTTGCCATTAGCTTGTTGATTTGGAACAGGCAATGACCACATTGACCAAAGCCACCCTGATTTCTTCTCTTTAGCCTTACACTCACCTCCTTTTTGATTTCACTCACCTATTGGCATTTTGTGCAATATAATTATGGCCCAACTACCATTAATGTATGACCAAAAAAACTAAATGTTTATATGAAGTGTAATGTGAATGCATTACATTGTGATTAGTTGGGTTCTTACCTTGGTCCATCTCCAACAAGTGGAAGCAACAGAAGTAACTTTGAACCTTGCAAGACTCTAGATCAATGGCTTATTTTCCGAAGTATTTTACTAAAATTTTATGATGTAGGATAGTTGAAGTGAATATAATATATCGATACTAATATAACACGTTCTAATCACGTTATTAACAAGTGAAATAAGGGTTTTTTTTTTTTTTTTTTTTTGAGTAAGGATTAAGACAAAAAAACAAAGTACAAATTTATATATAAAAATAGATATTAAAATAATTTTAAAGATTAGTTTAGTGTATGAGTTTAATTTAAATAGCTTATCAATAGAAACAAGTAAATAAATGACACAAGGTGGCAGCCATAACATTGGGATTGAAGCTTATCCATACTTTAGAGAAGATAAAAAAAATAGAAATATTAATCCAGTTGTATTCCATAATGTGATGGTAACAATGTATGATAATGAATTATTATGACAATAATCATAATCAATTGGACACCAAAAAAAAATCATAATCAATTGTATAATTATCAATCGTTGAGAATAATCTTTTTAAATAGATTTATGTGGTGTTAATTTCTATTTCTTAAGTATTATGTGTCAAGCTTTTAACAAAACAGGAAATATTATTTTGCAGTGATGATTGAATTGGAAAAACATGGGAACAACAGATTAACTAAATTTTATTCTGAGTTGCGGAGAACATGAACCTCATTTGTTGTAGAAGAATCTAGTAACAAATTGGCTAAAACTGTTTCAACAGAAATGTGTATTTTGTTCCATGATCAACTCAAGGACAAATAAGGAACTATAGTCTCTATCGAAAGCAGATAGTCTGATGATATATATGAACTGAAACTTGAAAATGCTACTGATGAATAAATTTTATTTCATTCAGATTTGAGCACAAGCTAAATTTGTTTAAACAACATCTTGTCATGAATTTCTCATTTATCAAATGATTGATACAAGGAAGAAATCAAAATATAAAATCTCAAAAAGAAAGTGCCTTCTGTACAAGTTACTCTCAACTAATCTATTCTCCATTAGCATGATTTATAGCCTACTCAACTGAGAAGTGAGGTTTAAGAACTCATCCTCCCCGCATGGAATTGTGAGACCACCATTCGGATGATCATAGCCGAACTCTTCTTCTGCTTGGTTTAGCAATTCTAGAAACAAAGGTTGGTTCAAGTATGATATAGGAATTAAAAGCCTCTTCATTTTGTCTCCAACATAAACTGCAAGATAGCCTTTGGGGACATCATTGCTCTTTGTTGCTTTTCTAATACCTGGTATGCGGAAAGCCATTGTTTTTTAGGAGAAAGAAATATTTGAGTTTTTCTAAACTTCTAATACTTGAGAATATGTGAATGATTGGTGTTGCTTCAGAACACAAGAAGTGGTGTATATATAGTTGCTAGGATCTTCTTCAAACCAATTTCCTCAAGAGATAATTTGAATAAGATAGGGTCTACCAAATTGGCAATGTATTATGCATCACAAGAAATCACATGATATTGTCTTGAAGGTGTTAGGAAGTTCATTGAGAGTGCATACCCCACTTCTTCATATAATGGCCAACATATTAGCCTCTTGAAATTAATGAGATCTACATCAAAACAGTGCATACCTTACATAATGCTTCTTTCATAGATTGTACTACAGCTACTCCATTAATTAGTAGACATGCTTTAGACATCTCACATGTTTATTCAAATTGAGATTGCTTCTAAGTTCTAACAATGAAATTGTAAACCTTGACTATGACTTTATCTATTATCTTTGAATCTATTGCTAGTGAGCCAATATGAACCTCAGCTTTTCCAAGTACACCAGATTATAAGCAGTACAACTGGAATTTGAAACCATGGACAAACATGTTCCAATTACACTTCCTCCTCTTGCATATATATGGTGGGCCTTGTAATATCTACTATGAACTAACATTTAAGTTTCACTTAAGCACCTAGCATTTGATTACAAGTGGCTGCTTTATTAGCCATTCCTTGACAAGGTGGGGTATGCATTCTCAAACAACTGCTTAATCCTTGAGAGAGGCCTCTAGGACAATACCATGTGATCTCTCGTGTAGTGATGCGTATGCATTCCTATCATTTTCAAAAATCTTTTATCTTAGAAATAGTTTTCCAAAGAATCTTAAAATCTATAAATACACTTGCTCTTGCCTTCAAAAACAACACAACTCATTGGCAATCTTAAGTGTCAAACACTTAAAAACACATTCTTCTTAAACTTGGGAACTTTTCCTTGCTGTTATTCTTACATACTTCTTTAAAAAAATGGGTTTCCGTTTACCTGTTATTCGAAGGACATCATCATTCTCAGCTAGCCAAGCAGCTTCTAAATCTGTGGAAGTCCCAAAGGGGCATCTAGCAGTGTATGTCGGAGAGAAACAGAAGCGGTTTGTGATCCCCGTTTCATACTTGAACCAACCTTCAATCCAAGACTTGTTGAGCCAAGCTGAGGAAGAGTTCGGATATGATCATCCTATGGGAGGTCTAACAATTCCTTGCAGTGAAGATGTCTTCCAACAAATCACTTCTCGCTTGAATTGACCATGAATCTCACGCTGTAGGAGACTGACATAGATTAGTATACACATTTTGTACAATAGGCAACTTGTAATTACACATTTTTCTAAGTAAATGAAAGAAGAATGACCATTACTATGAAAAATTCAAAGTGTTTCCTCTGTTTTTTGGTTTAATGACAAAGAAAGAATTCAGCTACTCTCGTATTTCATTTTTTTTTTCTTTTTTAAACATTTTATCTTCTCTCTAAAAACAGAACATCATGCAGTATCTAGTAGTAAGCTGCCTGATGTAAGAAAAACCATACTTAATTGTTCATTTTTTTCTCATAGATTGCACTAGTTCAAAGTATGTAAAATTATAATATTTTAAATAAAAGAATAAGAATATGCATGGAAAACTATAGCTAAAGAAATTTCTTAAACGGGATGTATGGCTCATTTATTTATATATTTCTCAATGTCTGTTCTCTTATTTCTTTATTGAAGTTTTAACCATGCCTTAACATTTTTAAGAAGCATGTTATGTGTTGCATTTAACTAATCTAAGTGCTATTTTCGTCGGCCAACAGAAGTTTTAATTGATAAATTTTATACTTATTAGCATGTTATGTGATTTTAGTAAGGTTGAACCACAAAAAACTATTCACATGGTTCCTGCTTTTTGTAGAGAATATACTGATGTACCTTGTGATATATTGAAATGTTTGGCTAGGATGTGGGACCATATTTCATGCCCTCCAAGTGCAGAAGAAGTTGGGATACAGTCACAAAATGTGGTCCTCTCTGGCATCCTATCCCTTTATTTAAGAGGTTATGTGATATGTTTTAAGCATGTCTGCAACATAAGAAGTAATCCATTAAATCAGCTTTGCATTTAACCATTTATTAGCTTCTCAGCTATCTCATAGTGTTTGGCAAGAACTCTCAACTTTCATAAACACAAGGAAGACAATACCGTGTGGCCTCTCATTAGACCTTTGGTTATTCTAAAACACATATGCATACTACCAGTTGGTCTTGGATTTATAAACTGCTTTATGAAATGTTCCCTTCACTTTTTTTTTTCTTTTTCTTTTTCTGAATTCTGAATTCAATATTGCTTTTTTTATGGTTTTATAGTATTTACACTTTCATAAGAAAATTGCTGAAGTTTGTGACATTCAATCATGGAATGTCTCAAGCTTGTGTTACTTTTTACAATGACATGGAATGCCTCTTCCTTTACTTTTAATATAAGAAAACTGTGAGTTCTTAACAGATTTTCAATTGTACTTTCAAACAGCTATTCGAAATTCTAGTTTAAATGAAATGAATCATCAACTTCAGTCAATTTCTTCAAAACAACGTTGAACTTAATTTTGATTTGCTGCATAAATATATAAGAGATCATTGATTCAACAAAAGCCAAGAAATAAAAAATATAAAAAAAAGTTAACAAATGAGATGCAATAACTTTCTCTCATTCATGTTCATTTTTACACTTTCAAAAGGAATGATACAATGAAGAGACCAAAATGGACAATCTTCAAAACAAAAAGAAAGAGCCTTCTGTACAAAATGTCTCAGCTAATCTATGTCAGTCTCTATGAGCAAAATTTACTGCCCACTTAATTGACAAGTGAGGTTCAGGAAGGCATCCTCGCTGCAAGGAATTGTGAGACCGCCAGTTGGGTGATCATAACCGAATTCTTCTTCTGATTGGCTTAGTAACTCTTGAAATAAAGGTTGGTTCAAGTAATATACAGGAATCAGAAACCTCCTCATCTTATCTCCCACATAGACTGCAAGATAGCCTTTTGGAACATTAGTCCCTTTTGATGCAGAAAGTGATGCCTTTCTAATACTTGGAATGCGAAAAGCCATTGTTCTTGAAGGATTTGTATGAGAGAAATATGTGAGTTTTGATACTTTAGGAGATGCAACTGATTTGTATTGGTTGAGAACACAAGAAGTAGTGTATATATAGTTTGCTATCCTGAAGAAATAATTTTAATGAAGCTGTAAAATGGGGTCTACAAAGTGAGAAATGATCACAAGATGTCACATGGTATTGTCTTGGATATTTCTATCAAAGGTTAGGTCTCTATCTATCCGTTGTGGTAAAGCTACTCCATTAAACATGCTTTAGAGTTTAGACATCTCACATGTTTCTTCAGATAGACATTTATAGCTCTGAAACACTGTTCTGAGGCCAGAACAGAACCAAAAGTTGGCCTCACAAGACAATATGGACCTCAACTTTTCAAGTACACCAGATTATAAACAAAACTCCGTGGTATTTGCAAACCATGGGCAATTAGATTTCCTCTTGCATAAATAAGTTACAATTTTTGGGCCTACCCTCTAATGAGGACAATACCATGTGATCTCTTACATGCCTTTGTCTCCTAATATGTCCCATCTGATAGCCTTCCTCCACCAATCATTCAAGTAGCTACATGTTTATAACATATCCTTCCATCTATATAAATATTCATGGTTGCAAGCATTTAGGACCAACACAATTCATTCACATCCTCAAGCAATAAGAAACTCAAAAGCTTGTATCTTATTTACAAGTCATTTCTAAGACTGGTCTTTCATCAACACATACAAAAATGGGTTTTCGTTTTGCTGGTATCAGAAGAAAGCTATCATTTAATTCAAACCAAGCATCTTCAAAGGCTTTAGAAGTCCCAAAAGGCTATCTTGCTGTCTATGTTGGAGAGAATATGAAGCGGTTTATGATTCCCATTTTGTACTTGAACCAGACTTCATTTCAAGAATTACTAAGCCAAGCAGAAGAAGAATTCGGATATGATCATCCAATGGGTGGTCTAACTATTCCATGCAGTGAGGAAGCCTTCTTGGACCTCACTTCTTGCTTCAACTGACTATAAGTAATTCTAAAGAAGACTGACATAGATTAGTTGAGACACAATTTTGTAGTGGAAGCTAGTAGCTATCATCTTAGTGAGATGTCAAGGATGTAAATATATATCAGATTCTTTTTGCAATTTCAATGAATTTATAAACTTCATCACTAATTACTTATAGATTCTATTTCTTTGGTATATTCTCTTCAATTTTGTTTATTTCTTTGTTGTATTGCTACTACTGTGGTATTAAAAAAATGTCTATTAATTTATAATGGCATGCTGCAGAATTTTACTTTCTAAAACACATAAGCACTCCACCTTGTGAATCAGTGAAATGAAGGAGAGAAGCATATGGTTAAAGTTCATAAATTGGATTCAAGTTTGGATTTTGGATAATTCAATGTTTCCTGCAATTTGATTATGGTCTTTTGTTTTAGATTCACTAAGTTATTTCTCTAGAATACAGAGAAAATAGTGTCATTGATGAAATCCAAATTCTATCATTCCCGGTAGCAATTTCTTCCAGCCATCTAACTAAAATTGTTGAAAGTTAACTCTTGATTGGTTAAGCCCTCGATTGAATCATCATTGAAATTCTCAAAATTCTATCAACATGAGGGCTAAATTTTATTAGACAACCCAAAGCTAGTCTCTGACTCTCTTCTTCTTCTATTTTTTTTTTAATTTCTTTTTTTATTTTTAAAACAATGGCATGTAAGTGCTTCTTCTTTCTTTACTTTTATTATAAGAAAACTGAGTCCATGCCTTAACTTATTTACAATAGTGATTTCAAACCACTGTTAAGAAACTGTAACTTAAATGTTTGAACGAAACGAACCATCGAAGTTGGCAATCATCGAACTTAGATAGCCTAACATATTTTAAGTTTTAAACTGGAACTTAATTCTGATGTTGTTGCATAAATAAGAGATAATGCAGATTAAAACAAAGCCAAAAGGTAGTTTTAACAATGAGATGCAAATAACTTTCTCATTCATATAGCATTTTTACACTTTCAAAGGAATTATAGAATCTTCAAGGTATAAAGACAAAAGAGCCTTCTGTACAAAATCTCAACTAATCTATGTCAATCTCTATTAGTTTTTTATTGCCCACCCAACTGAGAAGTGAGACTTAAGAACTCACCCTCACTGCATGGAATTGTGAGACCACCGGTTGGATGATCATATCCGAATTCTTCTTCTGCTTGGTTTAGTAATTCTTGAAATGAAGGCTGGTTCAAGTAACATACAGGAATCACAAACCGCCTCATCTTATCTCCCACATAGACTGCAAGATAGCCTTTTGGAACATTAGTTCCTTTTGATGCAGAAAGTGATGCCTTTCTAATACCTGGAATGCGGAAAGCCATTGTTTCTTCTTGTTGTTCAAAAGAAAAAAGAAATAGATTGTTCTTGAAGGATTTGATTTGAGAGAAATATGTGAGTACTGATACTTGAGGAGATGCAACTGATTTGTGTTGTTTGAGAACACAAGAAGAAGTGTATATATAGTTGCCATCCTGAAGAAATAATTCTGATGAAGCTGTAAAATGGGGTCTACATAGTGAAATGATCACAAGAGATCACATGGTATTGTCTTGGAGGTCTCTTTCAAGGACTTGAAAGTTAAGTGAGAGTTCATACATCATACCCCACCTTCTGACATAATTGCCAAGAGATTATGCATGTCAAATCAAAGACATCTACATTAATGCTTGTTCATATACTAAAGATACTGAATCAGACATGCTATAGACATATCTCATGTTTCTTCAGATAGACGTTGCTATTGACAATGAAATCTGTAAACCTTGGCCACAACTCTGAACCAAACTTAGGCACATCCTCACAAACCAATGTGAACCTGATTTTTCCAGTACACCATATTTTTAGAAACATATCCCATGGAATCCGCAAACCATAGACAACATGATCTAATTTGTGTTGGCCTCCTCTTCATAAGGTAGACTTTGAATTATGTACTTATTACAGGTTTGAGAAAATCCCCGAAGACAACACCATGTGACCTCTTAAATGCCCTTGTCTCCTAATAGGTCCCATTTCATAGCCTTCCTCCACAACCAACCATTCAATTACCAATTTTACAACATATCCTTCATCTATATATATGTTCATGGCTGCAAGCATTTGGCAACGACACAAGTCATTCACATCCTAAAGCATAAGAAACTCAAATACTTGCATCTTATTTACAAGTCATTTGAAAAACTAGTATTTCTTCAACACATACAAAAATGGGTTTTCGGTTACCCGGTATTGTAAGAAAGGCATCATTTACTTCATCTTCAAAAGCTATGGAAATTCCAAAAGGTTATCTTGCAGTTTATGTTGGAGAGAAAATGAAGCGGTTTGTGATCCCCATATCATACTTGAACCAGCCTTCATTTCAAGACTTGCTAAGTCAAGCTGAGGAAGAATTTGGTTATGATCATCCAATGGGTGGCCTCACAATTCCTTGTGAAGAAAATATGTTCTTAGATATCACTTCTCGCTTGAGTTGATGCTAGCACCATCAAGATTAGGCTGACTTAGAAATAGATTACTTAACACAATTTTTGTAGCAATTTCTTACCCTGAGAAAGTTTTTCTCCATTTTTTGTATCCTACTATGAAACTCAATGAGAAATTTATGCACATAAACAAATGTCTCCCATTTTCTCCTTAAATATAAATGTACTCTTAAGTTCAAAGGCAATAATAAGCTGAAGTGCGGTTCATAAAATCAATTTTCATGATGTGGTTTACAATAAAAGAAAAGGAAAGCAGTAGATAACTTTCATGATTTAATAATGATGATGCTATACTCCTAAGTAAAAAAGTTATTATAAGAAAAGCAGTAACTAAGTATGAATTTGCATAATATTAGTTTTAATAATGAGAACGACTAAGTATGAATTTGCATAATATTAATTTTAATAATGAGAACGTTTTTGGCCAGTTCAATTATCCAATTATCACTATAGGATGATTAAACAGCTTCAAGGATCAGTCCCTGTATTTGCCATGTCCCACTTTGCTTTTATCTGTCTTTGAAATCTGTGTGGACCCTTCCCAATTTGTACATAGTGGTCACTAAAATGTGGCCTCTGAAATTACAATTGAGATTGAAACACTAATCCAGTTGTATTCCATAATGTGATGTTAACATTGTATTATGAGTTACATTTGTTTGCTGCAATCAACTAATGACCCCATTTCTTCATGTGACTGAGGCCCCATTTTTTCTATGACAGAAGATTCCTCAATTTTGAGTCACACAGCATCCTCACATGAACATGTTATTTGGTTTGAGGGCCACAACAAAATTATATCCAAGTGACTGGTTCCTCACTGATCCATATTCACCACAAAAGCATCTGAAGATATCTTAATCCACTTATTCATTGCTATATTTCCTTCTTTCCAATAACCAAATAGACTAAGGGCCAGTGACTTGTGTAACAGCTGTCATGAGTATGAAGCTAAAACCATTATCAAACTTTCCACTTTTGGTCTTTCTTGGTATGATACAATGGTTTTTACAAAAATTCAGAATAATAAAAAGGAATCTAACTGTTGTATGATCTTTATCCAAGAAAAAAGAAGGAATTCAATGCATGTATAAGTTTAAATCCATAGTCTGATTGGAGCATACTATGAACTTTATGAACATATATACTAGCATGTTATCATGTATGTTATGTTGGTTCTCTTTGTAACACTACTTTTCAAAGTCAATCTGGTATAAGTTGGCACCTCACAGATGCATGTCAACATCAATGTCAATCTAAGAGAACGTGTGATGTCTAAAGCATATCTACTAATAGATTATGTATGGTTTAATGCATGGACATATTTTTGGTGTCACCTATGCTATGCATATGTCTTTGCTTTCAAGAGGGTAATTTGTTAGCCACTGTATCAGAAAGTGGGGTATGCAATCCTTTTCAACTTAGCAATCCATAGAAACACCTCCAAGACAATGCCATGTGATCCCTTATCACTCATAAAAAATAATTTCAGTTGGAAATTGATTTGAAGGTTCCCTACTTCTCTTAGCATCTATATATACCAAATTTTTTGAGGTTCTAAAGGAACACAAGTCATTTGCATCCTTAAGTATCCCTAACTCAAATACTTATTTTTATTTCTCATACAAGTTCTTTGAAAAAACCACTATACAACATGGGTTTCCGCATTCCAAGTATTAAAAGAGCAACAAAAACAATTTCCAAGGGGATTGATGTACCAAAAGGCTACCTTGCAGTCTATGCTGGAGACAACATGAGGCGGTTCGTGATTCCAATATCATACTTGAACCAACCTTTATTTCAAGAATTGTTGAGTCAAGTTGAAGAAGAATATGGATATGATCATCCAATGGGTGGTCTCACAATTCCGTGCAGCGAGGATGAGTTTCTAAACATCAGTTTCTAAACATCGATTCTCACTTGAATGGGATGTAGATCATGCTATTAGGATGTAGATAAATTAGTTGAGAGACATATTTGTCCAGAAGGCACTTCATTCTTTTTCTTATGGACACTTTCCATTTTGCTTTCATTCCTATGGAATTGTAAAAAGGATTTTCTGAATGAGAAAGTAGTTATGGCAAGATAGTTTTGCAACATAAAACACTTTTTGCTATTGTTATATCTCAATTCTCTAATGAACTAACTCGTTTAAATGAGATACTGAACAAGTGAATATAGATGATCAGTCTAACAAAATGAATGGTTCTTGCAAAAATTAAGTTCCAAAGGGAAATTTATTATATATCTTGAGGGTGGTCCCAGCTTCCTTGAACTCACCCCAAAAATTTCTCTTGAATGATTTATCTCGAACAATTGAATTTAGAAAACTATGAAGTTGCACCACTTCTTTGGCAAACAAATCAACTACTTCCTTGGCTATGTAAAGGTATGCTAGACTAAAAAAATGAGCATATTTAGTCATCCTATCCACAACCACCAAAATAGTGTCTATTTCCAAAGCCTTGGGCAATCCCCCAATGTAGTCCATAGATACACATCAGACCAAACATTTATGGGAATTGGTAATGGTTATAACAGGCTAGCAAGTAGCAATGTCTGGTGCTTATTCCTTTAGCAGACCTCACATTCTTTGATGTATTGCAGAATTTGTCTTTTCATCCCTTCCCAATACATCACTGCAGAAATTCTCTTGTAGGTCCGAAAGTATCCAAAATGTTCACCCACATTTGTATCATGAAATTCTTTGAAATAATTAGGAGACAGAAGAAGAATCTTTCCATTCCTAATAATGAGACCATTTGCTCTTTCTCTTTTATCTTCTATTTCTTTCTTTGCATTAGTTTTCTCAGGGCATTCAAAGGTTTGCATAGATGTGTATGTGTTATTTCAACCAGAGCAATCTGAGGGCATGCTCTTGTTGCATGCCTCCTAAATCCATTATCTATAGCTTTCAACTTAATAATAATTTATCATGCTAGTTGGCTGTTTCACCTTGCTATTGAGTTGCATGAACTGAAATGTAGGAGACTATGATCTATTATTGGCCGCCACTGTTTGAAAAGGTGGGGGACGCACTTAGCACGACCCCATCCTTTAACCCCCTTCAACAATTATTTCTCTTATAAATACACTTTCTCTTGCCTTCAAAAACAACACAAGTCACTGGCAATCTGAAGATCAATACTTGAACACGTTCTTCTTAAGCTCTAGAGCTTTTCCTTGCTCTTTCATTCCCTACATACACAAGAAAAATGGGTTTCCAGTTTTCCTGTCATCCAAAAGGCAGCACTCTTAGCTAAGCAATTTCAAAATCCGTAGAAGTCCCAAAGGGTTATCTTGCAGTGCATGTCGAAGAGAATAAAAAATGTTTTATGTTGAGTGAAGATGAGGAAGAGTTTGGATATGATCATCTCAAGGGAGGTCTGAACAATTCCTTGCAGTGAAGATGTATTCCACCAACTCACATCTCCCTCGAGTTGAGACTGATGAAGAATCTCAGACTCTGAGACTAATTGACATAGATTAGCATACATGTCATAATAGATTAATATAGAGAATTGGAATGACAAATTCAAAGAGTGTGTACTGTTTTTTTTTTTTTCTTTTTTTTTTTTGTATAAACAAATTGACAATGAATTCAATCACTTAATTGTGTTTTGTTTATCTATAACATCTTTCAATTATCTCGAAGCAATTAACAGCCTATATATGCAAATTTACTAGTATGAGAAAAACCAAATTTGGCTTTTCTAATAAATTTCAAGCATGAGCAGAACACATCAAGGAAAGAAAACTCTGTTTTGGAACCAAGTGATCCTTCACCATTTCAACTTCATATAGACAACTATACCATCAAACTTCAATATTTTAGAGGAAAAAATTAGCAGACGACATCGTTTTGCAACATAAGCAGGAAGCATAACATCCTATCCGCTAAACATAATGGATTTTATCGAGTCATAAGGACTAAGATCCTTCATCACAATTCAATTTCGTAGGTCCACATCTAGCATTACATTTCAATTTTGTTGGATAGAAAAATCCAGCTATATCATACATCACCACAATCTGATTTTGCAGTCATATATAGGTCAAACATATTACTCTTCCACACATTTCATTTTTCTAGGCTCACAAGAATAGTGAATATTGTCCCACAATTTTACTATCAACAAATCATTACACAGCTTTTCTCAAAGGACAAAATTTTAATTTGATCCAATAGTAAGTGAACAAAAAAACTAAATCATCACAAAAGACTTGAAATGACTCTGCAACTAAGTTGTCATGCTGTAAAAGTTTATATCACAAATTGATAATGAATTCAATCACTCAATTATTTTTCTGATAACATCTTTCAATTCTTGAGCGGCAGCTTATATATGCAAAGTTACTTGTAGAGAGAAAAGCCATATTTCACTATTCAATGTTCTAATAAATCTCAAAACATAGAACAATAGCACATCAGAGAAAGAAAACTCTATTTTGGAGCCAAGAAATCCCTCAACACATTTCAACCACATTGGAGCCAAAAGATCCATAGCCATATTTCAGCGTCACAAGGTAAATTATACCATCAAACTTCAATATTCATAGGTCCAAAAAGCCAAATAACATCATTTCGCAACATAAAGAGTCAAGCATATCATCATATCCGATTTTTTCAGGTCATAGGGATCCTTCATCACAATTCAATTTCGGTTCATAGGGCCTAAGATCCTTCATCACAATCCAATTTTGCAAAGCCACATATATCATCAATACAATTTTATCAAGTCATAGGGACTGATCCTTCATCACAAATTCACAATCCATAAGGCCACATATGTCATTACATTTCAATATGATTGGACAGAAAGCCAACTAAATAACCTTTCCACACTTTTCGGTTTTCTAGGATCATAAGCATCATGAACATTATTGCACAATTTTACCATCAACAAATCATTACAACTTTTTTAGGGGAAAAATCTTATTTGATCCACATAGTAAAAAAAAATTCATCACAAAAGAATTGAAACAATTCTGCAACAAATTATTTTCCCAAACGGCTCAAGCATACAAGGTGCAAGGTAGAATTGAAATAAATTCAAAATCCAGAGTCCCATCCAAATCATAAAAATGGAAGAGAAAATTGTGCATCCCAGAACTTCCAAACCCAAATGGCAAAACTCAGTTGCCCGTAAATTCAATAACAGAAAAATAGTTGGGGAAATAAAGAAAACCTAACTTTTCCAAAACCAACTCATCCCCAAGATAATAAAAAGACAGCACTAATAATCAAAAGCAAACCTTTTTTCATTTTTAAGACATGAATATATTCCATAAGAGCAACGATTTGCACACAAAATTTTGTAAAACACAGATTGACAATGAATTCAGTCACTCACTTATTTTCTGTTTATCCATAACATTTTTCAACAAAATAATTATCTATAACACCTTTCAGTTCTTGAGAGCTTATATATGCAAAGCTACTTGCAATAAGAAAAACCATATTTAACTGTTAACTGTTCGGATAAGTTTCAAAGCATGAACAAAAGCACATCGAAGAAAAGAAATACTATTTTGGAGACAAGAGATCCTTCACCACATTCAAACCACACTGGAGACAAGAAAAACCCTGTAAAATCCCTACAATACCCCTTGTTCCTCTTTTTTTTTCAAACCAAACCCTAACCCTCTTCTAACACACTCACTCACCTCTCACTACCGCACACACTCTCACTCCCCTCACACCCTCTTCCTCACAGCACACACACAGACTTGAAGGAAAAAGAAAGAAAGAAAGAAAAGGGAAAGAGAGAAGAGGGGAGACCGTGAGAAGAGAAGGGAGGAGGAAGGAGAGAGCTGTCCACGCCGAGCCACCACGCGAGGAGAGAGAGAGCCGTGCCTCGTCATCGCTGGCCTGGAGCTCGCCCTTCGTGTCCGTCGCGTCGCCACCAGCCACGTCCAGCTCGCCGCCGTCGCATCGCCATCAGAGGCCAGAACCGAGTGAGATGCCTCTGAGAGAGGGGACGAGCGCGAGAGAAGAGACAAGGAAGAAGGACTGCCGCCGTTCTGCTTCGCTACCGTCAAACTGCTACAGCTGCCGTGCCTTGTCTCCATCGCCGCTGAGCCTCAACAGCCGCCATGCCAAGTCGTCGTCACTGAGGAGAGCACGAGGAGAGAGAAGGGAGAGACTTCGCGAAAGGGGAAGGAGAATATAACAGAACTCGTCGCCGGGAAGAGGGGTAACGGTGGTGTGTTGCCGCTGCTGCTGCCGTTGCTGGGGAAGGAGGTCACATTCGAGCTGCGGCCGCCGTTAGAGCCATTCCTTGCTGGCGCCGTTGCTGGTCCTATGCTTCCGGTTTAAGCATCTTATCGGAGCTAATGTTGCCATCACCGTTGTGGTTTCTGGAAAAACGCCGCCGAACCTTTGTTTTGATTTAGGTCTTTTCCTTAAACTTGCATCGTTTCCACTTTTGCTCTGCTATTATTCCATTTATGCTATCTTGTTTCCATTCTATTTCAGCCGCTATAGCTGTGACTATTACAAAGTTGTTGCTGCGGGATTAGTTGGAGTTGTTGCTACTGCCTCGGTCTAGATTCTACGTCCTTTCGATCCATTCTATTCCAACCATCTTTACCTTTTTAATTTGCCACTCCGGTTTCAGTTTCTTCGGTCCCCTGGGACCAAGTTGTGAGTAGGCTTTACATTTATAATTGTTTGGCTTTACGTCTATAATTATTTGGATATATGGTGTTTGAACTTAGTTATACTTATAAAGATTATTATCAAATGATTTTAAATTTGGTTTTACTAATTGATTTATTAGAACTAAATGCTTATCCTTGTTAAATTCATTTTAATATGCACATGAGACTATATATTTTTATGAGATTATATGTATGTTGAAGAAGTTTTATATTATTTTAAAGTACTTGATTTTATTCGAATATATATTTTTGAAGTATTGAAATTTTGTTGGTACTCACTTGTTTTGGAATTGTGAAATATTTTGAAATGCTTTAAGATTGAGAAAATATGATTGAATATGATTTGGATGAAAAAATATTATCTGATTTGATTTGATTCGATACCTTATATATTTGTAAGATCAAAGATTTGTTGTATTTGAAATTATATGTTTTGAATTGGTTTGGGAGGCTCGTATTAGAAAACCGTAGTTAACGGCGGTTATGACGTTAACCTAGATGCATCTGGCTCAGACCTCAGCTAGCAGGGGCGTTGCTAGCCTAACGTGTAGGCCACACGTTAGATCTGTTATTCCGTACGGACACACTAGAGGAAAGGGCTACCCATAGAGGTGGAGCCGCCTAAGTGTGGACTTTTGATTTGATTTCTGTATGAGAACTCCCTTATTGATTCACTTATTATTATGAATTATTATTTTCTAATTAAAATTATTTTTGATATAATGTTTATATATGGTCTCATGTCGATTATAGATGTATTGTCTGGCCACTGGGTTGCAAAACTCATTCCGTTTTTCTAAAAATAATTTTTAGGAACAAATATTTGAATGTGTGAGCCTTCTATTCAAGAGTAATGATCTGCAATTGGTACTTCATTTTTGTTGAATTCTTAAACGTCATATGCTCCATATATCACAGGAAGGATCCATCCATATCTAATTATTTTACCTTTTATTAAAAATATGAAATTATTCGTTTTAGAAACTGTAAATTTCTTTAAAATATTTGTAACTTTTTTATTTAATTTATATTTGAGTTTGATAGGCTTGCTAGGGAACTGTTTCCCTAAGCGCCGGTCATGGTTCATTTTGGGCCGTGACAAAGTGGTATCAGAGCCAGGTTTAATCTGTGTAATATGGAGCAAGTGTCCTATGATAGGATCACAATTGTATAAATAGAAGCGCGCCTATTTGTACAAATTGTGGCACTATCAAAGACCTATAGGAATGTCTTCTTGTCCTCTATGTCATTGTTGTCTTCTGATTATTGAGAGCATGCGTCCTCTCCGCTTCTTACTACTCTTGTCCTTTTGTACCCAATCTTGACATATCCTTTGGTAGATTTTCTCGAATGTGTTTTTGCAAGGGTTTAAGTTTTGGTTCTGGTTCGCGATTTCTCTCCTAGCTAGTTCTAATTTTCTCCGATTTTGTGAATGTGTGCTTTAATCTTCTTCGTCTTTGGGTTGTTCTCTATGATTCCTAATGTCAATAGTTCATGAGTTACTTAAAAGATTTGATTTATGTTTGTTGTGAATTACAATCTGATTTCCTTATAGAATTGTATTTGGATTTGTGGATTGCATGAATTTGTTGAGTTTCTGATCGAGATGCTTTATTCTGGATTTGATAAGCGATATTGAGATTTTCCTTCTTATGTTGATGATTTTTGAAGCTAACACAATTTTGATTAGCTTTTGATTCTTTTTTTCAAATCAATAATTTTGAAAACAGCTATTTAGTTGCTCAAGAAGGACTATGTGATGCAACATATGAATAGAGTGTTATCGTTGTTTGTTCGATTGTTGATTTTCTTTGCTTAAGTGTAGTGAATTATTTGGGTGATAAGTTAGCTTTTTGGATCTAGAAGTTTAGTTTTGTTTTTCTAATTGATGATCTGTTTCCATTATGGTTCTTTGTTGCTGAATATGACTTTTTGTCACGGAACCATTTCCTGCTTGATAAGTTGAGAGAAAGATTGTGAACGCTTGCCTTTTTGGTTGGTGATTATAAGATGAACTTTGCTTTTGAGTATAATCTGAAACCTGAAAATTTTTTTAACCCTTGCTTTTCTGAAAATTTCCTTATTTTCAACTATTGTTCTTATTCTCAGAGGTTTAGGGAGATTGATTTTCTTGATTTGTAGTGCCTTTGTGATATTTGGAAGTAGATCTTAGAGATTGAAAAGAATTGTTGACAATTTTTGATAAAAAGACTAGATATCTAATTTCTTAAAGCAAAATAAATTACTTATACGAATTTTTTTTTCTTTATTATATTCAACTAATTATTATAAATCATGCTTTCTTATTATGTACCCCTTAATAACCCTAGTTTTAAAATTATCTGATTTCTCAACGAAACTTGATGTTTCATGAATTACATTTGGTTGGGTTTGTGGAATAAAATAGTGTAAGTAAAATTATGTACTTACTTGAGCTATACAATGATACTTTAAATTAAATTTTCACTAGGATTGAAAATATATTATTTATTTTAATGTGATAATATAGGATTTTTGTGAACTTTGTTGTTTTTAAATTTATAAGTGGGAATCAATATTCAAAACAACTTGAGATTTTATTAGGACAATCATAATATATAGAGACTATTTTGGTAATTTTTTAACAAGTTAGGATTTTTTTTTATTGAATGATTAGTAATTTGAAAGTCTTTTCTCTTGTAACGAAGTTATTGCTAATTTTATTATTAGTATTATGGAGTATTTACTTGAATATTTCCTTGCTTTACATCTTAATCATTAGCTTCTTTGTCACGATTATAGAAGCTCTGTTCTCTTGCTTTGCACTCATTTAAGTATTTAATTATTATAATTCTTGACTCTTTGCGAAGTTGTTAAAGTATTTCAGCATTTGGCGTTTTGATTTCTATTAGAATGTATTTTATACATAAAACCTCACCATTACTTTAAGCTTTTCCTTTCCTTTTTCTTTTGAGAAATTTCTTTTACAAGGATTTCACATCTTCCTCCAACCATTGATGATTATATGCTCCTATTTTCATTTTATTAATTCTTATGCCTATTAAAATTTTAAGAGCCATTAATATCGGTTGAAAACTGCTGCAAAGCAAATATAGATATTTGTCTATATAAAATGTGCATCAGTGTATGCATAATGACTGGTTTACAATTGGTAATTTATAGTTTATAGTTGTTGTTCTCCTTTTCACAAAAAAAAAAAATAGTCAACTTTTTCTATAACTATAGTTATACTTGCATGTGTGTTCTCTATTTATCCAAAAAAAAAGATAAAGTATATATATTTATGAACATGATTTTTTTTTCTTTTGGTGTTTTATCTTTACAAGAAATCTAATTTCATACTAATTTTCTGAAATTCTTTTGCTATGTGCTTTGATTATGTTAAGAGCAAATTCATAATTGGAGATTTAAACCAAAAAAATAAAAAGAAGAAAGTAGTTATTATAATTGATTCTACTGTGTTAATTGCCAATACTTTAAATTTTAGTTTTATTATTATTATTATTTTATATGTGAATTTATTTGTAACTTCATACTAAGTTTAGCTACATGATTATAGGTGAATTTTGGCCTTGGGAATAATGAGATGATTGCTTGCATTTTCTCATTATGATTTACGTTATTTGTCTTTTATTTATAGTCAAAAGCTATTAAATTTTATTCTAGTATACTTAATATTCAAGGTTATGGCAATAATTATTTCAAATGACCTTTGTCAAAGAATTCTAGATAAGAGAAAATGAGGATGTTAATTTTTGTGACAATTACTGTTTTTAATTTTCATAATTGTACAATTGTCTTTTTAAAAGGTGCGGTCAAATCTTCTATTTGTTGTTTTGCTTTGTCTCTCTGTTATTGTCTTTGTCTTGTTGTGCTTGGGATTTGGATTTATAATTGTTGTGGGTATTTTATTTACGTTGTATGTTTGTTGCTATTTAGCTTTCCTTACCTATAGTGCTGTTGCTTCTTATTGTTTTCTTTAACTTCATTTGTCCTAGTGTTCTTATTTTGCTCGATAAATATTATAAAATTTTTAGGCTTTGTATGTTCTTCCTCTTCTTTAATTCTAAAAGATTGTGTGTTATTTAATTGTGTTTCTAGTCATTCTCTTAAATCTTTGTGAATATTACCATTGATTTTAGTGGCCATCTCTTGTGAACTTCGTACTTCTTTGATCCAACATAAACTTGTTTTGACTTCATACACCATCTTTTCTTTTATTGTTCTATCAAAGTTCTTGATTCAAATTTCCTTACTAAGACGCGATTGATTCTCTTTTTGGCATGCTTCACTGTTTTTGTATATCCTTGTTTAGTTGCGATCCTACGCATCTCCCCGAATTCTTGCGAATACCATCTATGATGTTTGCTCTTTTCTGCCTAAGTTTAGAATCCTTTTAAACAAACTCGTGTTTGTTTCAATATCACGTGCGATTCTCAGATATAGCAAGCGATACGTTAGTTCTTTAGGACACAGCTACCGATGCGGAAGTTCAGAAAGTTGAAATTTGAACACTTGACATAAAACTAGTTGCTACCATGGATATGTACTACAGAACCAAGATTGTATTTAGAAAAGATTGACGAACGACGTGAAGAGGGTTATGTATATCTGAGTGGTCAAGGGAACGAGAGTAGCGAAATGCCAATGACATCGTTTTATCAGGATCCTATCTTGTAACTTTTGCACCTCGTTATGCTTATTTCTCATGTTCGGTAAAGTGCTAAAATCATGTAAAGTTTGAAGATTATATCAATTTTCGAGGACGAAAATTTTTATAAGGAGGGTAGAATGTAAAATCCCTACAATACCCCTTGTTCCTCTTTTTTTTCAAACCAAACCCTAACCCTCTTCTAACACACTCACTCACCTCTCACTACCGCACACACTCTCACTCCCCTCACACCCTCTTCCTCACAGCACACACACAGACTTGAAGGAAAAAGAAAGAAAGAAAGAAAAGGGAAAGAGAGAAGAGGGGAGACCGTGAGAAGAGAAGGGAGGAGGAAGGAGAGAGCTGTCCACGCCGAGCCACCACGCGAGGAGAGAGAGAGCCGTGCCTCGTCATCGCTGGCCTGGAGCTCGCCCTTCGTGTCCGTCGCGTCGCCACCAGCCACGTCCAGCTCGCCGCCGTCGCATCGCCATCAGAGGCCAGAACCGAGTGAGATGCCTCTGAGAGAGGGGACGAGCGCGAGAGAAGAGACAAGGAAGAAGGACTGCCGCCGTTCTGCTTCGCTACCGTCAAACTGCTACAGCTGCCGTGCCTTGTCTCCATCGCCGCTGAGCCTCAACAGCCGCCATGCCAAGTCGTCGTCACTGAGGAGAGCACGAGGAGAGAGAAGGGAGAGACTTCGCGAAAGGGGAAGGAGAATATAATAGAACTCGTCGCCGGGAAGAGGGGTAACGGTGGTGTGTTGCCGCTGCTGCTACCGTTGCTGGGGAAGGAGGTCACATTCGAGCTGCGGCCGCCGTTAGAGCCATTCCTTGCTGGCGCCGTTGCTGGTCCTATGCTTTCGGTTTAAGCATCTTATCGGAGCTAATGTTGCCATCACCGTTGTGGTTTTTGGAAAAACGCCGCCGAATAGTGCCTTTGTTTTGGTTTAGGTCTTTTCCTTAAACTTGCATCGTTTCCACTTTTGCTCTGCTACTATTCCATTTATGCTATCTTGTTTCCATTCTATTTCAGCCGCTATAGCGGTGACTATTACAAAGTTGTTGCTGCGGGATTAGTTGGAGTTGTTGCTACTGCCTCGGTCTAGATTCTACGTCCTTTCGATCCATTCTATTCCAACCATCTTCACCTTTTTAATTTGCCACTCCGGTTTCAGTTTCTTCGGTCCCCTGGGACCAAGTTGTGAGTAGGCTTTACATTTATAATTGTTTGGCTTTACGTCTATAATTATTTGGATATATGGTGTTTGAACTTAGTTATACTTATAAAGATTATTATCAAATGATTTTAAATTTGGTTTTACTAATTGATTTATTAGAACTAAATGCTTATCCTTGTTAAACTCATTTTAATATGCACATGAGACTATATATTTTTATGAGATTATATGTATGTTGAAGAAGTTTTATATTATTTTAAAGTACTTGATTTTATTCGAATATGTATTTTTGAAGTATTGAAATTTTGTTGGTACTCACTTGTTTTGGAATTGTGAAATATTTTGAAATGCCTTAAGATTGAGAAAATATGATTGAATATGATTTGGATGAAAAAATATTATCTGATTTGATTTGATTCGATACCTTATATATTTGTAAGATCAAAGATTTGTTGTATTTGAAATTATATGTTTTGAATTGGTTTGGGAGGCTCGTATTAGAAAACCGTAGTTAACGGCGGTTATGACGTTAACCTAGATGCATCTGGCTCAGACCTCAGCTAGCAGGGGCGTTGCTAGCCTAACGTGTAGGCCACACGTTAGATCTGTTATTCCGTACGGACACACTAGAGGAAAGGGCTACCCATAGAGGTGGAGCCGCCTAAGTGTGGACTTTTGATTTGATTTCTGTATGAGAACTCCCTTATTGATTCACTTATTATTATGAATTATTATTTTTTAATTAAAATTATTTTTGATATAATGTTTATATATGGTCTCATGTCGATTATAGATGTATTGTCTGGCCACTGGGTTGCAAAACTCATTCCGTTTTTCTAAAAATAATTTTCAGGAACAAATATTTGAATGTGAGCCTTCTATTCAAGAGTAATGATCTGCAATTAGTACTTCATTTTTGTTGAATTCTTAGACGTCATATGCTCCATATATCACAGGCAAAATCCATCCATATCTAATTATTTTACCTTTTATTAAAAATATGAAATTATTCGTTTTAGAAACTGTAAATTTCTTTAAAATATTTGTAACTTTTTTATTTAATTTATATTTGAGTTTGATAGGCTTGCTAGGGAACTGGAACTGTTTCCCTAAGCGCCGGTCATGGTTCATTTTGGGCCGTAACAAACCCTTCACCAAATTTTAAGGTCATAGGTTGACTATCCCATCAAACTTCAATATTCATGGGTCCAAAAAAGCAAAATAACATCATTTTGCAACATAAGGGTCAAGCATATTATCATATCCGATATATTCGGGTCATAGAGGATAAGATCCTTCGCCACCATTCGATTTCATAGGACCACGCATCATTGTATCTGATATTTTAGGGTCATAGGGACTATCATCCTTCGTCACAATTAAATTCCATAAGACCACACATTACTATATCCGATTTTCTTGAGTCATAGGGACTAAGATACTTTGCCACAATTCAATTTCGTAGGGCCACATATATCATCTTATCCGGTTTTATCGGGTCATAGGGACTAAAATCTTTCATCACAATTCATAGGGTCAGGTCATAAGGAATAAAATCCTTCATCCCAATTCATAGGGCCACATATATGGTTACATATATCATTGGACAGAAAAAGTCAAGTATATTACCTTTCCACACATTTTAGTTTTCAAAGGTCACAAGAATCATGAAAATTATCGCACAATTTTCCCATCAACAAACCATTACACTACTTTTTCAAGAGATAACATCTTATTTGATCCGCATAGTAAAAAAATTCATTGCAAAAGAATTGAAACACTTCTGCGACTAAGTTTGTCCTGCTATAAAAGTCAATCATATATCATTCTGCAAAAAATTCTTTTCCCAAACGGCTCAAACATGCATTGTGCAAGGTAGAATTGAAATAAATTTAAAGTCCAGAGTCACATCCAAATCATAAAAAGAAGAGAGAAAAAAACAGGGCATCCCAGAACTATCAAATGGCAAAACTCAATTGCCCGAAATTCAATAGCAGAAAAATAGCTTGGGAAATAAAGAAAAACCAACTTTTCCAAAACCAATTCATTCCCAAGATAATCAAAAACTAACATCACAATTAAAAAGCAAACCCTTTTTCTTTTCGCGGACTTGAAAATATTCAATAACAGCAATGATTTGCACAAAAAAAAAACATCTTTACAATGGACCCCGACGTTAAGTAACAAAATGCAAAAGATTTGAACAGAGAAACATCTTTATAAAGAGAACCAACAAAAAAAGGGGGGGAGGGGGGGAGATCCATCCCCGTTACCGAAACGTGAAGATAATAAAGTTTCTTCTCCCACCATTGTTGATTCATACATTCTTTAAAACGCTAATCAAGCAGATTTTGCAAAAGCACCAATTACCTTCGTATTCACCGTTGAAATTTTGTTGAACCGAGCCTCCGAATTCACCCACAGTAGAGCGTTGATCCCATTATTCAAAGTAATAGCAGAGAAAGAAAGAACCCAACAATGGAGAAAGAAGAATGGAAAATACCAAATTTAAGAGGAACAAGAACCGCTTACTGAGAAATCACAACCTGGGTAGGAAGTGTCGAGAAGAGAGTTTCGCATTCTTATATAGGTTGTCAATGGCGGTGTTTTATGCTTAGTGTACCCTATGTATGTGTGTAGACATTTAATAATTATAATTATAATTTTTTAATTCTGTGTAATCTTTTTTTTTTCTTTTGTCGGTCAATGACTAATTGAGTTTCTCATTTATGTAATTAGCACCGGAAGGTCTCTCTCTCTTTATTTATTTTTTTTCTTTTGGAGTTATTCACTATCAAAATTCAAAAATAATTAATTTACAAAGTAATATTGATAAAGTGGTAAAATAAAGAGTTAATCACTTTTAGTTTTATATTAAGATGGAGTATATATTTTATGAAAATTATAAAATTAATAATGATTAATTTTTTATTTATTATTTTATTAAATTTTTCTATTTTTTATTTTAGAAGATTCAAAGTGACATGTATTTTTAAAAGGTTTATTTCTGATTTCTTGAAATTCTTCTCTTGAAAAAAAAAAGAGTGAAAATTAGTTTGAATAGTATTTTTTAGGACATTGTCTTTAAATATCCCTAAAGTTAAATCAAACAACATTGAAAATACTCTAAACATTTAGACCGTGTATATCCTAATCAACTAATATATATAAAGAATTTCTTTCGTTTGAATGCCAAATGACAATGATAATCACCGAAAAAACTAGCCTCTTTAATTTTCACGTTTTGCAAGTACTAGTAATATTAGATAGGGTATTTTTACAATATGTGATCTTCTATATAGATGAGATAAGATTCTAGCTGGTATTGATATAATCAGTAAATGATCAAAAGACTCAGCATGTGAAAAGCGAAAATTCTTAATAAAACTGAAAACCTATTTCTTATTAAATCTGTCTTTAATAGTTTCTTTGTATATTATTTTAGTTTGTATAAGATGTCTAAAAATTTGTTTGGATATTATTTTTGAAAAAAAAAATTTTTATGATATTTTTTTAAATTTTTTTATAAAAATAAAAATAATTTTATGTAAAAAAATCTTTTTATTTATTAATTAAGTTTGGATAAAATAAGATAAAAATATTTTTTATTTATTTATTTATTATTTGAAAAATATTTTTTAAGAAAAAAAAATCTTTTAAAAAAAAGATATAAATTGTAGTTTTTCAAAAAAGATGTTTTTTTATTTTTCTAGTATTTTTATTTTTACTATTAGAAATTTGTCAAATATAATAAAAAATAAAAAAAAAGATATTTTTTATTGAAAAAAGATCTTTTTTTATAGATTTAATGACGCCCAAATAAGCACTAAATCTATGGAAGAGAAGCTAATTTCACTGCAAGTGAGACTTTTGTAGAATAAGAATGATGGAAAAAATGGAATACCTTTAATAAAATGAGAACTAGAGTGATGAGACCCGCATAATGTGCGGAGAGATAGATTATTTATACTATATAGTATATTTTAATAAATATTATATTAAAAATATTTTAGAGAACATATTATAAATAAATTTTAAATTTATTTATTTTTAAAAAAGACATAGGCTATTTATATTAGAGTTATACAAAACTGCATTTTCATTTTTTTTTTTTTTGATTTGCATTAATGGCTATATTTTATCTTTTCTTGTGATTTTTTTGTTTGCAAATAATTAAAAAAAATAAATGAATGAGAATAAAAAACATATAAAAATGTTATATTAAATTTAAGGAATTTTTGACAATTAGTATGAGAGATTAAGAAATGAAGAGTAGTAAGAGTCTTAATATGTATAAGTTGTAGAATTTGAATATTTGTAACTGAAATTTTTTACCATTAGTATAAGTCTGTAAGAGATTAAGAAATGAAAGAGTAGTAAGAGTCTTAATATATATAAGTTGTAGAATTTGAATATTTGTAACTAAAATTTTTTTATAATAATTATTATTATGACACTTTTAATGTATATTTATTACATTTAATTAGTACTTGATGTTTCAATTGAATAATAATATATAAGAGTTTTTTGTTTTATTTTTTTTTAAATATTTTACTAAGTAGTGATTGGTTGATTTTCATCATTTGCCAAGTTATTAGAATTGCTGATGTGACATTATTAGCAAAGAAAAGATGGCTTAAACTCATTGTGGAGAGAGTTGGTATCAGTTTTTATATATTATAAATAGATAAATAGATAGATAGATAGATTGGTGCAGACTCTGAAAAATCTAGGTGGATTGGAGATGGAGTGATTTGAAATATAGCTCTCTTGTTTAAACGGTGGTGGCGGTTTTCAAAAAAAGACTATCTAAAAAGATTGTGTATTCATGTAATAATTTAAAATTTTCAAAAATACTTTCTAGGCCGCCCATACCTAAAGAGAAGTCCTTAAAAAGATATTTGTTAGTTATAAATTAAAGAAGAGAGAAATTTATTCGAGGCTTGTTTATACACCTAAGGAATGGAAGAAAGTTTTGGGAGGACATTTGATTATAAAGCGGTGCACTGTAACATACTTTTTCAAGATTTTTCTCCGTCTCAAACTAAAGAGATTCTTTTATCGGAGATTGTGGGTTTTGTGATAAATTAAAATGGATATGAATTTTTCACAGAAGGAGAGAGTTGTTTTAATAGGAGATGGGCTACTTAACTAACTGCATGGAAGCTTATAGTCGGTCACCTTAACATCTGCGATAGAGGATTAAGTTGTATCGAAATTTTATAAAAAAAAAAAAAAAGTAATTATTCTACTAACTCTTTGGTATAGGTTATGCAGGCAGAAATACTTCCAAAAGATATAACAAGTTATAGTTTCACTAGCTTGGCTTGTCTTAGTTGGGCGAGTTAATACTAAAGAAAGATTGTGTCGTTAGGTGTCATTGGTCTGAATGATATTGTTTGTGTATTATGTAAAAAGGAAATTGAAAATATATTTTATTTGGTTGTGAGTATACTTGGCAAGTGTGGTGTGCTTGGTTGTTTGCCGTGGATAGACTAGAAGGAAAGAAGAGCGGAACCGGGGTTGATTAGTTTTTTTACTGTTATTTAGAATATCTGGCGTAAAAAAAAAAGATAGAATTTTCAAAAACAAGCACTCCGGTGTACAGGAAATTATCTATAGAACGGTTAAAAACTACCGAGAGTGGGAAGGTGTTGACTTCTTAATTATTGATGGCAATACCTGAGATGACTATGGGTTAAGTTTTACATTTTGTTTATTTTGTTATTTCTTTGTTTGTTCTTTTGCTCCATCACTTTGTGTTTAATTCTTTGCTTAAAAAAAAAATCCAAATTTGTCTCTGAAATATTATTTATTTTTTAAATTGATCTTTAAAAGATTTTTTTAATCAAATTCGTCCTTCAAAAATTTTAAGTTAGTCATATTAGTCATCCCGTCACTTCTATTGCTGATAGAGTCAAAATTTACTTATCTGGCACATCAAATGACACCATGCTCACCATAACACACAGACACAGTAGTCCTACTTAGCAACCAACATGATAAGTTTATGCAATTAGATTAAATCAACCTCAAATCGAGAAAACCTTGAGGCATTGAAATCTCTCAATTTAGGGTTGATTTGATTTAAATTCATAAACTTATTATGTTAGCAGCCAATTAAAACGGCCCGGTATGTATTGTGGTATTACTTAATATGTTGTATCACTTAATATGTGATATCAACAAACTCTAATATCATGAGCAATAGAAGTAATGAAAGCACTAATTTGACCAACTTAATATCATTCAAAGACAAATTTAACTAACAAAAAACTTTGGAGACCTATTTAGAGAATGGGTGATTTTTTAGATACGAATTTAATCATTTACTCAATAAATATTCCCTAAAAGTTAAATTAATTTATATATTTTCCCGTATGAATTTTATGGACTGCCATTGATTTTCAGTACCTGGAAACTTTTATCTATGTCTTTTAATCTGCAGATTTTTGCTTCCAAAATCCTGTATATGATCATACATAAGCAAATCAATAATACTAGTTGCATTCATAAAATATTTGGTGTCACAGCGTAGAGTGTGAAACTAAGAAAAAAGAAGCATTAACTAGTTTTTTAATTTTGATGGCTAAGTATTCAAGTTTGGATATGTCAAGGCTTTAATTTTCTACACTGCTTTTACAATTTGTGGCTGTGTCGAAATATTTTGGCCATATCCTGTATGCAAGTTAGGTTCTAGCAAATGAATTTGCAGCTTCTGTGTATGGTAAATTCTACCACAAATTTTGGATAGTCTTACTGGATTTTATAGCCTCTATAATCTTTACTCTTCTATCATATTGCCTTAGGGGCATAGAATAAACAAGAGAAACCGAAATAACAGAAACACAATGAGCTTAAATAATAGTTTAGATTTTCATTAACAATAAGTAATGAAACTAATAAACACATTCCACTTTTGCATGAAAGCAAAGGGAGAAAAAAATCTACCAAAGCACTATTGTACACTACACAATTGGTTTCAACAAAAATGTTATGTCAGTCTCTTTGCTCTGATGAACAACTTAAGCCTGAACTGATATGATATCTAAGAACATATCTTCTCTGCATGGAATTGTGAGGCCACCCATCGGATGAACATATCCGAATTCTTCTTCTACTTTACTCAGCAAGTCTTGAAAAGAAGGTTGGCTCAAGTATGCTATTGGAATCACAAACCTCTTCATGTTTTCTCCCACATACTCTGCAAGATACCCTTTTGGGACTTCTCCACTCTTTGAGGTTACTTGTGTAGATTTTCTGATACCAAGTAAATGGAAGCCCATGATTTCTTCTTGGAATGATCTCAAATTACTTGTAGAAGAAGCAAGCTTTTTAATTCAGATGTTTAAGTTTGTGTTTGAGAACACAGAGTTGAGTGTATATATATAGAATCTGAGGTACTTGTGTGGATACTGCTCTTTACGGATTTGAATGGTTAATCAGTTACTTGATGATGGGGTCTGCCGGTTTAGTGAAGAACATGCTCATGAGCCATCACAAGGTGTTGTAGAAGATTTGCTAACAAGATCACTTCTTGAAAATGAAATAGATTTGCACAGCTAAGAACTTAGTTATTATTTAACCAATGCAATGCCTTGCTTCATAAGTTCAAGACATGATCAAGACATGTAACATTTTCTATAATATTTATATGCTAACTGACAGCTAAAAGTACTATATCTTGAAATTTTGAACCTGATATACAATCCATTAATTTGGTTTGTAGCTTTTGGATAATTTCATAGAGAAAGAGAAATAATTGTAGTTTTTGGAGGCAAGAAGGGACAACCCTATTGATGGTTGTCTACCAATCAAAATCAAAGGTGTTATTTGTCACAACTCACAACAGCTTGCATGACAAGTCTTGTGAAGAGTACAGAAAGTACTTCTGAATGTAGTCTCCATCTACATCCTCACATTTTTTTAATCTTCAAAAACATAATTAAGCATATAATTTAATTGGGAATTGAGACATTGCAGCAAGATAAACTCAGCTACTGGCATATCCCTTTTTTTTTTTTTTTAAGTTCCACTTTGATTTCTCTGCTGGGAACCATAGAAGAAAATGAGTTTGATCACTTTTATGAGTTGTACTTGTTTTAAAACGTACCACATACTTGATTCTCAAATTAATCTGTTCATTTTGCTTGTAATAAACCTTAAACAAATCATCAACTCTTCTCAAATCTTATCACAATTTAATCCAAATAGCAAATGAGTACTTTATTTGATAAAGCTAGTCATCAGAGAAACATAGCAAAAAGAGAGACACTATGCTAGATAAGGATTCACATATCAACTGATGATGTTTATTTCATAGATATAAAAAAATGTTTATAATATTTCTGGAACAACTCAGTGCTCCTATACAAAATTACATAGAGCTGATGGTGCATTTTCAGCATTTTTATCAACTCAAATTCTCACAATCAACTCTATCCATTATGGGATTTTGTGTGGTCATCAATTGGATAAAGCATGAAGTTATATCCAAAATGCATGGTCTCCATTTCAGTAAGATTCAACAGCAAAATGGATTGCAATCTTTGGTCCTAGTCCATCTGAAATGGCAGCAAAGATCATAGCCAGATCAATGTGCTCTCAAGCTGCTGTGATCTGCTACTAACTACCACTTGATTCAAGTCGCTTTTGCATTTTTGGTGTTGCATGCTTTTGGCATATCAGTGGAAAGAAAAGCACGTGAAATGAATGATGAACCTGCTTGCTTTCTAACTTTTTAACTGAGAAGTCACACTGCAAAAGATGTCTTCACTGCAAGGAATTGTTAGACCTCCCATTGAGTGATTAAATCCGAATTCTTCCTCGGCTTCACTTAGCAATTGTTGAAAAGCAGGTTCATGCAAGTATGATATAGGAACCATATATCTCTTCTTTTGCTCCTCTTCTCCAACATACACTGCAAGATACCCTTTTTGCACATTTCCAGACACTTTTTTGCCACCTGAAAGAGACCGGCTGAGGACACGTTTAGCATGGATCACCGAAGAAGGCAAACGAATAGCCATAGTTTTCTGAAAATGTGGATTTTTTTCCTTTTTTGGAAGAAAGTACTTGTTGATGGATAATGTTGTGAAAACTTGATGAAAGATTCTGAAATGTTGCATGTGTATATATAGAGATAGATTTACTCAGCAAGATTTAGAGATAAGCAACGACATGAAATTTGGTGAGACAATAACATTTTGATGAATCACATGGTTCTGTCGTTCAAAGCACTGTCAAGATAACAATTATGATTGAAACTAGAAGTATAAATTGGTACATGTACCCAACAATTTTAGTTAAAGATGGACTACTTGGCATTCTCATGTTCTAAAAATCTTAGTACAATAATTTTTGGATGTAGGAACTTTCCTCTAGACATGGTGTACAGAAACTATATTTTGGACCAAGGATATAATAAGATTTTAATTACATGATTTTCCTTTTGTTTTGCTTTCTTTTTTCCCTAAGCAATTATGGTTGGCATTATAGATAGATTTGGCATTATTAAAGCATACCAAACTACTTGATTATAAAAGAGGATATGGTGGATATACATGAAGAACCTTAGTGATATGTTTTGAGCCTGTTATAGCATAACAAGTAGGCCATGGCTTTATTTGCATTATATTGGCCTCAGTCTCTAAAAGTCTTTTTCTGAAGATAAGACTATGTTGGCAAGAAACCTCATTGAAGACAAGACAATACCATGTGATCTCATTTGCCATTGTCTCTCCCTAGACCCCATCAAATAGTACATTAACCATTCATTTCTGAAGAGAACTACCTCCACATAACATGTATCTGTTATATCTATATATACTCACCAATCACTATGCCATTCTCAAGCAACACAAATTAATAGCAACAATCATTCTTCTTTACACACTTTGAGATCATTTTTATGGTTGTTTGTGTTAAGCAACATAAAACAATGGGCTTTCACTTACCAGCTATTAGAAGAGCATCATCTGCTGTTAGCCAAGAATCTTCCAAAGCTGTGGAACTTCCGAAAGGCTATTTCGCAGTCTATGTTGGAGACAAAATGAAGCGGTTTGTGATTCCAATTTCATATTTAAATCAACCTTTGTTTCAAGAGTTACTAAGCCAAGCAGAAGAAGAATTTGGATATGATCATCCAATGGGAGGTCTCACTATTCCTTGCAAAGAGGATGCTTTCATGGACCTCATCACTTCTCGCTTGAAGGGATTATAAGTAATATTAAAGCAAACTCACATAGACTAGTTGAGAGACACTTTTGTACAGAAGGTACTTAGAAATTTCTTTTTATCCTTCTTTTGTATTGGAAACTACCATCTCAGTGAGATGTGAAAGATGTAAATATTAAAAATTTCTCCCTCACAATTTCAATGGATTGATACATTTTATCAACAAATATTTTTAGATTGCTATTGTTTTGTAAGTTCCATATGTTCTTCACATGTTTTTTTTTAGCTGCCACTGTTGCAAGAAAATAGTGTGTATTAACTAACAATTGAAATTGGAGCTGAATTTTGAGAGATATTAGCTGCCTGGCCTTAATGTTTTCTGTAATAACTCAAAAAAAAAAATTTTGTGGGCCACTCTTCTTTTTCTTTTTTTCCCTAACCCTAATCACACACAAACATTCTCTCTCAACCTTCAATCCCTCCCTAGCGGTCACCCTCCCTAAACCCCCCTTCCTCACTCACACACGGACACAAACTCACAACACACACAAGTCACATGAACAAAGAAGAGAAGAATGGAGGGAGAGCTGTGCTGCGAGGGAGAAGAGAGAATCGCCGCTACGTGTCCTGCTGCTGCCCTCCCCACCGAGCCGCCGACCCCGCCACACCTCGCTGCCAGTTGCCACCATCATCAACAACGACGGAGGAGAGAGAAAGAGGCGAACACGAGGAGAGAGAGGGAAGCCTTTGTGTTGTTGTCGTCATGCTGGAGGGCTGGCTGTCGGGGGAGCTGCTGCGACGAGCTCACCGCCGGCTAAGGCCCATCGCCGTCCGTGGAGAGTCGTCGCCGTCTGGGTCGCTGCCGGAGGAAGCGAGCTTGCACAAGGGGTTGCTGGAGTGGCTCGCCGCTGCCACAAGCGCCACCGCACCTCTGGCCGCCAGGAAGTAACATTGAGGTCTCCGTTCTTCTGCCGTCGCCACTGCCGAGGTTTCTGGTTAATGGGTATGGCGCTGTTGTTGCCGGAACCACCACCAGTGCTGCCGCTACTTGTTTCCCTTAAGTCCAAGTCGTTGTGGTTGCGGAGAAAGTGGGTTGGAGCTGAGAGGAAAGGTTCCGTTGACGCGTTTGGATTATAGTTTCAACAATCGAGAACTATTACCAGCTCCATCTTGTTGCTACTTCAGTCCAAATTCTACGCTCATTCGTTCCATTCCACTTCAATCCTCCTTACCTTGAATTTGGCACTCTGAGTTTGGTATCTTCGGTCCCAAGGGACCACGTTGTGAGTAGGTCTTACATTTATAATTATTTGACTGTGCATCTATAATTATTTTGATATATACCTATTATGATCTTTGAATTATACTCATTATATTTGTTTTGAACGATTTTAAATTGATTAAAATAATTGATTTATTAAAATTAAATAATTCATTTTTATGAAGTTTATACTTTTAGAATTATACATGAGACTATATATATTTTTGATGAAGTTTTGCATTATCCTAAAATGTTTGATTTTACTTAAATATCTGTTTTTGAAGTATTTGTTAGTACTTACTTACTTTAAAAATTGTGAAATATATTTGAAATCTCTTATGATTGAGAAAGTATGATTGAAAAAGATTTCTGATGAGAAAGTATTATCTGATTTGATTTGATTCGATATCCTATAAATTTGAAAGATAAAATAATTGTTGTATTTGAAATTATATGTTTTGAATTGGTTTGGGAGGCTCGTATTAGAAAACCGTAGTTAACGGCGGTTATGACGTTAACTTAGATGCATCTAACTCAAACTCCAGCTAGCAAGGGTGTTGTTAGCCTAACGTGTAGGCCACACGTTAGATCTGTTATTCTGTTAGGACACACAAGAGGGAAGGGTTACCCATAGAGGTGGAGCTGTCCAAGTGTGGACTTTTGATTTGATTTCTGTATGAGAACTCCCTTATTGATTCGCTTATTATAATCAACTATTATTTCTAATTAAAATTACTTTGATGATAATGTTTGTATAGTTTTATGTCAATTATAGATGTATTGTCTAGTCACTGAGTTGCAAAATTCACCCTTTTTTTTTTCTAAAAGTATTTTTCAGGAACAAATATTCGACTATGTAAGACTTTTTATTCAAGAATAACGGTCTGCAATGAGTATTTATTCTTTGTCGAATTCCTAGAAGTGTATGCTCCATATGTCACAGGCAGGATCCAACTACTCTTAGTTATTTTAATTTTTTGTTAAAAATATATAACTATTTATTTTAGAACTTGTAAATATTTGTAAGTTGCTTATTTAACTTATATTAGACTATGTTAGGCTTGCTATAGAATTATTTTCCTGAGCGTCGGTCATGACTCATTTTGGATCGTGACAAAGTGGTATCAGAGCTTAGGTTTAATCTGTGTAATATGGAGCAAGTGTCCTATGGTAGGATCACAATTGTATAAATAGAAGCGCGCCTATTTGTACAAATTGTGGCACTATTAAAGGCCTATAGGATTGTCATCCTTGTCCTTTATGTCGTTGTTGTCATCTAATTATTATCATGAGACTTTTGCCGCTTCTTGCCACTCGTTTCCTTCCCTTTGTAACCAATCTCGGCTTATTCTCTAATAGATTTAAAGTTTGTTGAATTTCTTCATGGAAATAGAATATTTTGAGTAATGGTACATATTATGAATTGATATTTAACCCCACTTTTATCTACCTTAAGACATTAAATTATTATGTTGTTTTAGATTTTGTTCGATCTTTAATTGTTATGATCTGTTTGAAATGTATTTATTTGGTTTCTGGTTAAACAAATATTAAATAAATTTGCTAATTATAATACGGATGATGGATAATTGATTTTAAAGAAATTAAGTCCGTAGCATGAGTTTCTTTGAGAAAGCTTTGTGTTTGTCCAAGATTATTGAAATTTTCATAGTTGAAATTAACATTTGGATGTGAACCAAATTGAGTACTAAAGTTCTATACTTAGTATAACTGATTGTATGGGAAACACGATTGAGCTTCACTCAGGGTAGGATGTTCTTGTCTATATGTTATTAAATGAATGTGTCTCTTAGATTATAGGTGATTTCTAGTTTTATAGACTTGCTTGCTGAGCTTGTGGATCATGGTGATTATGAAGCATTTGATGATTATTTTAAATGTGTTAAATTATAGCTTGCCTATGAGTGTTAGCCATTGATTAGATACTTGTTTGGTGATTCATGTCACTTGATTAGTAATTATTACAGTAACTAACAAGTAAATAATTTTGGTTAATTATTTTTTTGAGAAATCCATAAGGTTATTGGTTGTTGCTGCTGTAAAGGAGTTAATAATATTATTTGTTGCTGAATTGGTGACTGACGTGACTGTAACTGGGTGAATCTTGGTTGTTATCTTGTAAAAATTTCTATTGAAAGGAGGTAATGAACACTCTTAATTGCTTGTGTTGTTGTTGGAGATGATATGCCTGATTTGTAGTTATATATGGCGGATTAATAGATGTTTTGGTTTCTCTGATACGATGAGGGCTTGATAATTTCAAATTGAAGTTTGTCATGATAAACTTGTGATCTGAACAATACTTTTGTGACACACTTGAGCATCTGAATTTTTTTTTCCTTCAAAATTAATTATTTTATTGACTAAAAAAATTGTTCCAACTCTTTCAACATACTGTTCTAACTTTTACTCAATATTTTTTCATTGGTGGTCCATTACATGATGCTTAACATAAAAGTTAGTTTCTCTGGTTTGCACTATAAGATTTATGTAAAAATGTTTAGTATTGCATTCACACTCTCAATAAAAATGCTTAATGACTTTGCCTTGTTTATTTATTTATTTATTTATTTATTTATTTATTAACATTTTTTTAAAACCTAATTAATTTTTAACCTATCAAAACTATCAAGTGTTGTGCTTATCATGCAATCTGCATCTGTGCTATGTGACTGTTTCTTTTATATATAAGATTACTGTTTTCATTTTCAGAGTGGCACATTCCCGACAATGTTCGGATGAATGTTTATTTTGCTTTGCTTGTTTGTGGGTTCAGCTTGTCTGTTCACATGCTGTGTCTATTTATGTTTCTCTTTTCTCCTTTCCTCTAGTTTAAACTATTGTTGTCCATGCAATACCTTTTTATGTCTATTATTCATACTCATAAATTTTCATTTTGCTCTGCCCAATTTGTTTGTGGATTTGGCTTGTTTCTTCATTTTTTCCCTTAAAATGCTCCTAGCTTGTAGTTTTTAGTTGTTGTTGTACATCTTTTTATTTACCTCTATGGCTTTTGCCCTTACATTTATGTTCTTGTGCGTATTTAGAGAGCTGTATTGTGTTACTTTGTAGTGACACACCGACGGTTTCTTTGGTTATTAAGTAATGTCAAGCATCATAAATGTTTTTGTCAATAAGCTATTTTTGTTACTGTATAATTTTTTTAAATGATAGTTGTGAAATGAATTGAGTTGCGAATGGATGTTTGATTCAGGTCTATCATCGCTTATTAGGTGCAAATGCTTTATATGCTTTTGGTTCTTGCGTGATTGAAGACTATGTGCTCTAGTGTAATAAATTTATTAGCCTGTCCTTTTACAGCTTGTTGAGCTTTGATTTATTTGTTTTAATACTGAAAGGCAGTGAGATAAATTAGTTTTGTACCTTTGGCTGGATCATCTTGGCTGATAGGATTGTTGATTTTGTTATGTAGTTTTAAATTCTGGTGATATTTAGTAGTTGGGTTTGTATTTAGTTACTCCTTCCTACTGATGATTTCAAAAAAAAAAGGGGGATTTTTCTTTTTCTGATTATGTTTCATTTGGAGAATCAATATTTTCTATTACCCCATTGGTTTCGTTGGTTATCCAACTATGTCGCAGATTCTACTTTATTTGCCCAATAAGGATTTTAATTTGATTAAAGAGTCCTTACATTGAGGGTTTTGTGTTAAGTTGTTTCTTTTTGGCCAAATTTTTTTCCTGTAACAATCACAGTGTATTTCGAATATTGTCTATTAGAAAATTCTGAAAATTGACTGTTTCATTACTAGTGCTTTTGCTTTGGTTCATAGCCCACATCTTAGCTTGACATTTCTTCATACGTTAAGGGTTTGATATCAGTTGTACTGTTATTCCTTAAATTCGCACATCATGATCTAAGTACAATCTATTTTAAATTGTTGTATTAACCTTTTTTCTTCCAAAGATATATAGGCTTTGCAAAGCTCTTAACATGATCGAATTGTTGAGGCAGTTATATTGATTCATTTGTTCGTTACTTAATTGATCCTATGTTGTATGACCTTTTTGAGACATTACCTTGCTGGTTTTAAGTTGCTCAGGATTGCAACTAATTGGAATATGTTATTGCCTTGTCGATATTTTTGAGCTTCACTAAATCTGTGGTTTTATTGCTCCTTGAGTGACCTGCATTGTAATGGTGGTTGAGTAGTGAAAATTCGAAACTTCGCTAAATTGGTGGTATTGTTTCCCAACTAATGGGATTCTGTTTGTTTAACTGGTTGATGATGAACCACTTGTCTTTAGTTTATCAGTTGGTGTATATGTAGCACATTTGTTAGTTTATTATCTGGGATTGTCGATTGCTAACCTGAAGGATGGCTAGGGCCAATACTATGTTTGAATAAGCGGAACTGTTCATTCTAATATGTTGTTCTCACAATGCCCTTAAAGAGCCTTGTAGATCGATTAAATTAATTCCTTTCTTCTGTTTAACTTCCTATCACTTATTACTTGACATTTAAGGTTAATATGCATAATATGATTTGAAAATGTTTTGCTGGCTGTATATTGCATGCTTGGTTTGATGTGTTGATTATGTTTGTCCCTAAGTCTAGAATCTGGCCATGTATATTCTACTTAATTCTTCACCTTGCTTCTCTCCGTTCTCATCCTTATCCACCACATAATTGCACTTGAACTCATGGAATCTCACATGACCGCGCTTTTTAATTATTGTTTTATGTTTTGGGTGTATTGTTGGAATTTGTGTTACTCGATATGTTTTATACTTTTTGCTATGTTATTTGGTCTCCAATTTGAGTTTGTAGTGTGCTTTTGAGATTTTTCATATTAATCTAATTATCTCATCTGTTCTTTGAGATTGATGGTGCTTCATATCGAATCCTTTTGCTACATTGTATATGTGAATATTAAGATGTCTAGCATTTGATCGTTGCATAATTCTGCAAAATGTTTTCTTTATACATTGGGTTCAATTTGTATCTGGTTATGTAATATTGTATAGTTAAAGTGCTTAAGTTCTTTCCTGCAACTTTGCTCAGATAGCTTGATTTTTTTAGCCTTGTTCTTGCTATCTAATTGTGCAAATTATTAAACTTATGGTGTCATGATGTGGATATATTTCTTTCGGATAAGGTTGTCTCAATGTTGTTTTTCTTTCCTTATTCCTAAATGCATCATTCTTTGCATCAGCGTCTAGTTGTATGAACTAGATGTGACTTGTACTGTTGAAGCAATAATATAAATAGTAAGTTGGTTTGAAATTTGGGGACCGAATTTCTAAAAGGGGGGAAGAATGTAATAACTCAAAAAAAAAATTTTGTGGGCCACTCTTCTTTTTCTTTTTTTCCCTAACCCTAATCACACACAAACACTCTCTCTCAACCTTCAATCCCTCCCTAGCCGTCACCCTCCCCAAACCCCCCTTCCTCACTCACACACGGACACAAACTCACAACACACACAAGTCACATGAACAAAGAAGAGAAGAATGGAGGGAGAGCTGTGCTGCGAGGGAGAAGAGAGAATCGCCGCTACGTGTCCTGCTGCTGCCCTCCCCACCGAGCCGCCGATCCCGCCACACCTCGCTGCCAGTTGCCACCATCATCAACAACGATAGAGGAGAGAGAAAGAGGCGAACACGAGGAGAGAGAGGGAAGCCTTTGTGTTGTTGTCGTCATGCTGGAGGGCTGGCTGTCGGGGGAGCTGCTGCAACGAGCTCACCGCTGGCTAAGGCCCATCGCCGTCCGTGGAGAGTCGTCGCCGTCTGGGTCGCTACCTGAGGAAGCGAGCTTGCACAAGGGGTTGCTGGAGTGGCTCGCCGCTGCCGCAAGCGCCACCGCACCTCTGGCTGCCAGGAAGTAACATTGAGGTCTCCGTTCTTCTACCGTCGCCACTGCCGGGGTTTCTGGTTAATGGGTATGGCGTTGTTGTTGCCGGAACCACCACCGGTGCTGCCGCTACTTGTTTCCCTTAAGTCCGAGTCGTTGTAGTTGCTGATAAAGTGGGTTGGAGCTGAGGTTGCGGCTGCCGCAGTTTCGGGTTGAGAGGAAATGTTCCGTTGACGCGTTTGGATTATAGTTTCAACAATCGAGAACTATTGCCAGCTCCATCTTGTCGCTACTCCAGTCCAAATTCTACGCTCATTCGTTCCATTCCACTTCAATCCTCCTTACCTTGAATTTGGCACTCTGGGTTTGGTATCTTCGGTCCCTTGGGACCACGTTGTGAGTAGGCCTTATATTTATAATTATTTGACTGTGCATCTATAATTATTTTGACATATACCTATTATGATCTTTGAATTATACTCATTATATTTGTTTTGAACGATTTTAAATTGATTAAAATAATTGATTTATTAAAATTAAATAATTCATTTTTATGAAGTTTATACTTTCAAAATTATACATGAGACTATATATATTTTTGATGAAGTTTTGCATTATCCCAAAATGTTTGATTTTACTTGAATATCTGTTTTTGAAGTATTTGTTAGTACTCACTTACTTTAAAAATTGTGAAATATATTTGAAATCTCTTATGATTGAGAAAGTATGATTGAAAAAGATTTCTGATGAGAAAGTTTTATCTGATTTGATTTGATTCGATATCTTATAAATTTGAAAGATAAAATAATTGTTGTATTTGAAATTATATGTTTTGAATTGGTTTGGGAGGCTCGTATTAGAAAACTGTAGTTAACGGCGGTTATGACGTTAACTTAGATGCATCTAACTCAGACTCTAGCTAGCAGGGGTGTTGCTAGCCTAACGTGTAGGCCACACGTTAGATCTGTTATTCTGTTAGGACACACAAGAGGAAAGGGCTACCCATAGAGGTGGAGCCGCCCAAGTGTGGACTTTTGATTTGATTTCTATATGAGAACTCCCTTATTGATTCGCTTATTATAATCAACTATTATTTCTAATTAAAATTACTTTGATGATAATGTTTGTATAGTTTCATGTCAATTATAAATGTATTGTCTAGTCATTGAGTTGCAAAACTCACCCTTTTTTTTTTCTAAAAATATTTTTCAGGAACAAATATTCGACTATGTAAGACTTTTTATTCAAGAATAACGGTCTGCAATGAGTACTTATTCTTTGTCGAATCCCTAGAAATGTATGCTACATATGTCACAGGCAGGATCTAACCACTTAGTTATTTTAATTTTTTGTTAAAAATATATAACTATTTATTTTAGAACTTGTAAATATTTGTAACTTGCTTATTCAACTTATATTAGACTATGTTAGACTTGCTATAGGATTATTTTCCTGAGCGCCGGTCATGACTCATTTTAGGTCGTGACATTTTCAGCATCTAAATTTCCCTTAATATTTATTCTTACAAATTTAGAAGTTTTTCTTCCAAAAATCCTTAATAATGTGTAATGTCTGCAATACCAATTGTTGGTGGTTGGATCCTTTAGTTGCTTTTATTATTAACCATTTTTGTTATCAATTTGCTAAATTTCAGAACAACAACAATAACAATAATAACTGAGACTTCATATTTCATATTTACATGCATGTGATGATTCTTTTCTTTTACTATATAGTATATGAATATATCCTAAAAAGACCAATAAAAACTTATCGACGATATAGTTAAGGATATTGTAACAAAAAATTAACCAATGTTTTTAGGAAATTTTTTAACTTAATTTATAGAATTATATGATGTGAAATAAATAAACTATAATTGAATATTTAGTTTTGAATCCAATATTTTTAAAATGGCTGAAAAAAGTATGCACCTATAGAATTAAGGACTTGATGATTGATTTATTGTTATGTTAACTAGAATAAGACCCACGCATCCATTAATGATAGTATATAATAAATATTTAAAATGGCTATATTTTGTAGAATTAAATTAAATATGTGTAAATTAAAATTAAATTTAAAAGGTGTTTTGTTTAAAATAATTTGTAGTACAAAAGATTTAAATTTTGGAGTTGTACAAAGTGATATTTTTATTTAGTGTGTGTTTGGATTACAGTTTACAAATGAGAGTTTGTATAAAATTGATTTTGCAAACTTGATTTTGATAAAAAGTAAGTTTGTGTTAAAGTGATTTATATTTGACAATTTTTGTATCAAAATGGATTATAATAAAATAAATATTGTTTGAATAGATCTTATTAGTTAATTTTATAATAAAATTAATATTTACTTACTAAAATAAAAATAACATATAAAAATAGACAAAATATATTTTTAAATAAAAATAAAAAATATAAATTTTAGATATATATTTATATTTAATCAAATATATTATATTTTTTAAGTATTAATGTGAGAATGTTAATTTAGTATTTTTTTTACATCGTACTTTTATTTTAGTACTCTCAATAATCTTATTCTTAATATTATTGAAATTTAACGTTTATGATTTTATTATTATCTATGATTAATTTTTATTTAATTATCTTTTTTAATGAAATCATAATCTATATTATAAAAAAAATTACACTCAAAGATAGTATACGAGAATTACAATTCTAAAAGAGAATACTAAAAATAATAAAAAATTAAAATTTACTTTGTAGTGATTGAAATAAATTTAAAAGTTCTGGATGATGTTTTTTACATAGTATATTTTTAGTATTGTTAGTATTCTTTTTTAGTGTGCTATAATTTTTTACTATTATTATTATTTACGTTTATTTTTTGTTTAATTTACTTTACCTAATAAGATCAATAAATCATATTATAAAAAGATAATAACAAACATAATACACAAAAATTATAATTATATAAGTGTATAATATCAAACAAACAGTTGACAAAAAAATAAAAATAATAAATAATAAAAAAACAGAACTCATATAAATACAAATAAGAAGAATTCTATAAATAATACAATAACATACATAAAGGATAAAGTTGGTAAAAGATAAATAAATGTTTAATATTCATGACTAAATCCCGTTAAGAAAACGCAAAAGTTAGAAATGGTTGCTTTTTGTAAACGTAGTTTTAGTAACAAAATCACTTCTGCATTTATAAAAAAAAATTGTCAAACCAAAAGTTGAAAGCTTTCAAGAAACCTAAACATACGTCTTCCCTTCTAATGCATTTGCCAAACACACCCTTAGTGGTTTGATTTTTGAATTTGTTTTAGTTGATAGACTTAGTCTTCTTATGTGACGCTCGTCCTCCAGTTTCTTTATTAGTTATCATTAGAGTTGTTGCTTTCTTCTTTCTATCGTAGGTTCTTGTGAAGACATATTATTTATGAATTGTTAAGTTGTACGCACTTTCTATTGTGTTGTTTGTTCTATCTTTGCATGTATGTTCTTTTTCCGAAGATGTATCTTGAATTTGTATGGTTTTCTTTCTCTTTAATCTTTTAATGTGCATGCAATTTTTCAACGACATCTACAATAAAAAGAACAAAAATGTATAGAATTTTTTTTTAATAAGTTATTTTTAATAAGAATAATTGAAATAGTATAAAGTGAAATTACCTGTTAATATTTTTCTTTGACCCACCCTGTCACAGTATCTCAAGTGATGTAAATTGAAGATAGTGTTGAGAAATGTTCAAAATTGAATCTTTAATTTCTTTCACAACAGTTATGAGTAAAAAGTTTGTTTTTATTGTAAGTTTAATTGGTCTATACAACTCATTTGCATCTTCTATTTTTAAATTTTTTATAGTATAGACTTTTTCTGCTTGTAACAAATGCTTGAATTTGTTCATCATATTTCTCTTCACAATTACATGAAGAGATGTTCTCTGCAGTGTTAGTAAATCATAGTTAATAATTAGTTAAAAAAATTGATTACATTAATTTTTTTTAAGTTATTAAAAAAGGAACAATGAATAGCATATTGAAAGAAGTATAATTTTAACGATATTAAAATACAATTATATATAAAGTATTATAAAATAATATAAAAAGTATAAAACGCAAAAATAATTAAAGTATTTTTTTGTAAATTCAATTTAAAAATACAATAAATATGTTTGTTTTGTACCTTTTCATCTAATATAATCATTTCTAAGTAAAGAGACTCTTCTTCATTTGTGGGTGTTAATGTTTTCCATAGACGAACCACGTAAACTTTTATAAACCAATTGTCTGTTTGTTTGGTGATATTGTCCAAAGAATGATGCTCCATTGAGTAAGTTTGAGATGTTATGTAGTGCAAAAATAAATTTCTTGTGCTGAATTTAATGTTATTTGAAGAAATAGTGATAAGAGACTTATATAAGTATTAAGTAGTTCAAATAGTATGAAATTTGAATATTTGTAAAGTAAAATTTATTATGATTAATAGATTATTATGACATTTGTAATATGAATGTTTATTACATTTAATGAGTTATTTATAAAAATTAATAAATTAATTATTGGGGTTATAAATTTATTGTATTGTTTATAAGATAAGATGTAATAAATATAGGGATATGAATTCTTATAGGTTACAAATTTGGTTAGATACTATTAAGAGTAAAGTATCATTTTTATTCCCAACGTTTGGAGTAAGTCTCAAAGTTGTCCCTAACGTTTCAATCGTCCTATTTAAGTCCCTAACGTTTCAAAACTGACTCAATGTTGTCCTGCCGTTAGAGATCCGTTAACAGAATTGACGGCGGGACAAAATTGAGACAATTTTGAAACGTTAGGGATTTAAATAGGACGAAAATGTTGGGGACAAAAATGATACATAGAAATAAATTTTAATTGTATCCTTCAAAAATATCATTTTTTTACTATACATAGTATTCAATTATTTTTTAATTACATCTAAGTAAATTACACTTAATCATATTACTTTCATTTTAAATAAATTAATTTTTTTTATAATATTACTCTTAAATATTTTTAGTTATCATGAAATGTTTGTAGAATGACTAGTATATAAACTTACAGAAAAGAAAAAAATAATATATATACAATAAAATATAAATTATACCTTTTGTCTCTAATATACCAAAATTCTTTAAAATTATAAAAAAATAAATTTATTTAAAATGAAAGTAATGTGATTAAGTGTAATTTATTTAGATGTAATTAAAAAATAATTGAATACTATGTATAGTAAAACAAGTTAATATTATTGAAAGATAAAATTAAATTAAAATTTATTTTTTATGTATCGTTTTTGTCCCTAACGTTTTCGTCCTATTTAAGTCCCTAACGTTTCAAAATCGTCTCAATTTGGTCCCGCCGTCAATTCTGTTAACGGATCCCTAACGGCAGGACAACATTGAGTCAATTTTGAAACGTTAGGGACTTAAATAGGACGATTGAAACGTTAGGGACAACTTTGGGATTTACCCCAAACGTTGGGGACAAAAATGATACTTTACTCTACTATTAATTTCTAATTATTGTCATTGGTAATTTTGCAGCCGAATTTGTATATATTTCTATTACTTGTATATTTTTTTGTATATTTTATTTTTGTGCTGATTTGAAAATAATAGTTGATTTGACAAAAAATGAGTGGTTGATTCTAAAATTTTGTCAAGTAATGTTGTTGACATAGCATTAGTAAGAAGAGAAAGATGTCTTAAAAGTAATGTGGATAAACTTATCTATCTATTTTTATATATTAAGAATAGATATAAGTAGGTTAATCAAAAACATCTAAATTACAAGAACCATTTGAAAATGTAAAGCAAAAACCTCTACAAAAACTGAACCATTAAACAATAAGAACAGAGAATGCTTTATATTTTTGGGAGGTGTTAAAACTGTTACAACTTACAAAAAGTGTTTTTTTTTAAGTTAATTTTTTTTAAGTTTTTATGTATTTATGTATGAGTTTAATTTTGATGCACTGACAGTGTAAAACGTTTTACACAGTCGTGCAATCACATCCGTTTTTTTGGATGATCATTTATGAGATCAATGTGAAAGATAGTTATTTTTAGTGATGTAGTAGTTAAAAACATCTAAATTACATGAACCCATTTGTAAGTGTAAAGCAAGAGCCTCTAAACAAACTGAACCACTAAACAGTAAGAGAATGCTTTATATATTGTGGGAGGTGTTAAAAATGTTTAAGTAGTAGACAAAACGCAGATGCAACATTTTCATTCATTCATGAATTTAAGGATTGCGGGCTACATTAATTGCTCATCTTGAATTGCCAAAAACTTGTGCTTCTGATTGTGACGAGATGAAGAATTGGCTCTGTACATCATTGTTGGGTTAAATTGTTCCACATCTTCCTTTAATACCCAACGATAACCAACACTCTTCACTTCTACTACTTCTGGATAATCACTTTCGATGGCCAATTCAGGATAATATGTTCCTTCTTTTGAACCCGATTTAATATATTGGTGGGATAGAAACATTAGCAACATATGATCCAATTCAGTTGTGATCAAATCTTGCTTAAACCATATTGGAACATTGTAACGACCGGTCTCATAGCGACTTCGATGAAAACGACATTCTAAAAGAGATCCTGTCACTCGTCGAACAAATTGAGGTGAAGCATGATGTGCAACAAATGTTCCACAAACAGCAATGCCAATACAATTGTTGTCATCTAGAATGGGAGACGGATCCAGCCATATTGAACTACCCGCATTCTGTTCGCTGAACCACCTTGGAATTTTAGTTCCTGGAACAACAGCTCTAATGCTGTATTTGGGGAAAGAGCATTGCAAGTTCACCTGCCACCGTAGAAATTAGGTACGATTAACAATATAAGTTCATAATATACATAGAAAGGAGGAATTGAAGTTGGTACCTGAATCATTCTTATCATCCATGAAATAACTGTCACACGACAACCTTCCGTGTCACTCAAATTTGGGCAGTTGAAAACATATATTCCTCCATAAGATACTCTTCTGATCGGCAAAAGTGTACTTGGCAACCACTTTAGATGCTTACAGTACTCCAAGTTCAACACCCTTAGCTTGGGAAGTTCCTTGATGCAATGAGGTAGCGCAACAATATTGTTTCCCCCGATATTTAAATCTTCTAAACAATGTAACTGTCCAATAGCTTCAGGGATTTGAACTAGATTACAGAAACTTATGTCAAGAGATGTCAAAACTGGGAAACGAGACAAAGAAGGCACCAATGAACCAACTGAATTGGAGCGCCTTCTAGAAGACAAAAAATGGAGAGGCCTTGTAAGAGTTTTGCATATGGATGACGTCATGTGGCTTTGCACACTTTGACCTGAATTCAACTGCTCGCTCTGTCTTGGTTTCTCTAACAACTGATATCTAAATAATTTTGAACAGCCAGATAGATTTAAATTTTGAAGAGAATTAAGACGAAATATGCAATTGGGAATACTAACAAGGTTTTTGCAGTTTTCCAGATTCAAGAAACGAAGCTTTTCTAGAGAACCAATAGATGCATCAAGATGAACAAGTTTATCACATCCTGCAAGTTTTAGCTTCTTAAGATTTGAAGTCCGAGATAAGATGGGTATCTTTACAAGGCTTTTGCAGTTTTCCAGATTTAAGGAATGAAGCTTTTGTAGAGAACCAACAGATGGATGAAGGTGAACAAGTTTAACACATCCTTCAAGATTTAGTTCCTCAAGATTTGGGGCCTGAGATAAGTTTGGTATCTTTACAAGATTATGAGAATCACATAGTGCTATATGTGTCAAATTAGGTAGATCCTGCAACCAAAATAAATCCAATAAAAGAAAGCAATATTACTCTATCTAGTTAACTACCTTCCAACTCATTAATTTTTTGTCCTTTTTCACCTAATTGTTTTCATTACTTATACATTATTTTTGTTCCTATATATCATTTTTTTTCTCTTTCAACAATTTATACTCTTTTAATATATATGACCTAGTTGTAATAATAATATTGTTAAAAATAGATAGTATTTATGATTCATAAAATATAAAATTAAAAAATTAAATATTATTGTCAACTATTCAAACGTTACATTCCTACTTATATATTTTGTCGAATATTTTCATTTTTATGCTATAGTATATATTTAAATGTAACTTTTAAAAGACAAAAGAAATAATAAATAAAAGTAACTACTTAAAAAGAACAAAGACAAAAATGATATGAAATCAAATAAATAAATTTTAATTTAATATTTTTATTCAGAAAGTATGTATTCTTCCTTTCTAGTTCTTGAAAATAACCATTATTAGCAATTGGTGGTTTGCGGTTTTTGGGCGTTTTGTCATAGTAATGGTTTTTGAAATGGTTGAACTGGTTATAAATTATGGCTTTTGTTTTAAACAGATACAAATCTTCGTGAAAATCTTGACGGGAAAGGTCATCACCATGGAGGCAGAAATTAAAGTTCCAAAACGATTGTTAAGGCTAAAATTTAGGATAAAAAAGGAATCCTTCCTGACAAGCAAATACTTATTTAGTAGTTTTTTTCTGTATTAACATATAGAGAGATGTTTATATAGTAGCTTTTTTTATACTTATTTTGAGATTGCTTACTTCATAAATGAAATCTAAGTTTTGTTTACATGTGAATAATATTTTTTCTTATCATTACGCTTTTGATATACTTTTAGGATGATAAATAATGTTGTGTTCATTGATATCCTTATATGAATAACATTCATTATTAGTTCTTTTCCACTTCGATGTTTCATTTTATCTTTTCATATATTCAGATATTGCATATAAAACGTTAGTGTTTGATTAAGTAAACATTCTATCTCAAGAAATATAAAAACTATAAACGGCAATTATTAGTTTATTGTCAAAATATTAATTTATTTTCGTTTTATACAAAAACACTTTTTAAATTTTAGATAACATCTTATCTTTCATGTGTTTCTATAATGGTTAAATTAATTTTCTTTCACAAGAGTTATAAAAAAAATTATTTTTTTGTAGCATTTTAATTTTTTTTTTGTTAATTAAAAAATTTGTTAAATTATATAAATTCTATCATATATATAATTATATGATAGAATCCCGTATAAAAAAATTATTTGATAGAATCATGAAAAATTATTGTTGTATATGATCATATTTATTCTTAAATTTGATGGAAGTCTATAAATATCCATGTCTATTTTCAATATGCTCATAAAAAAAAATTATTAACTTGAATAAGGTTTTTCCGTGCACAGTATGGATTGCTAATTTGTTTATTAAAATTTTAATTTTAAAGAAATTTTTATGGGAAGTTAATATTAAATTGTTTTGTTCACAACTTTTATTATACAATTATTAACTTTTATTAAATTGTTTTGTTCACAAATTTTATCTTATATATTTTTGAATTCTTTAATAAAATAAAATTATATATCTTTATTCTTATGATCCAATTTAATGTAAAAAGTCCATATTAAATACTTAATCTAACTGTATCTTAATATTAAATATTTTTCATTAAACTTATCATATGCACGAGGCTCTTCACTAGTTTACTTGAAACTATATATTTAAATTCACAAATAAGTTATTTAGTTGATATACTTTTCTTATCAATTATTTTAATTTATAATTACAAATATAAATACAATTCAAATTCTTTTTCCAATTGTATTCGTATATATTGATATTATTATTAATATTTTATGAATAACTGTATATAGTTTATAATATCCACCTATCTAATTATAATTTTTTTAAAGGGGGTTTTATTCTTGTAATTAGAGAATACGTTACAAAAATCAATAGCATAAATAATTACTTTTAACTTATAAATTTAAATAATTAGTTCATTTATGCAAGTAATTCTAATTAAATACAATTTTATCAAATAACTTAATGAATACATATATATATTAACTATTACAAGAAATGAATATGAATATAAAATGGTTTTAAGTAAATATGAATATGTTAATAATGACTATTTTGCAAGAATTAGAAAAGAATACATATTTTATGAATAAAAAACTTGACATTTACTTAAAATTTTACATTTTTAAATTAATTTTCTCTTTCTTAAAATTTTATATTTTTAAATTATTTTTCTCTTCTTAAGATTTTATTCTACTTAATGGTATAAGAATTTAGTTAAATATTTTTAAAGTATAAGGATCTAATTATAAATTTGATAAAATTATAGATGTCAAAAAAATAATTTAATTATAAAATTAATACGAACAAAGACAAGGATATCTGCCATACCTTTGTTCCCTTCCAGAGTTCTTTGAATTTGCTAAAACGCAGGTTTAGTTGAACGAGTTTATTTGGCTGAAAGTTTGATGGCAAACATGTGAAAGGATAACTTTCCCAGTAAAGATATCCCAACTCATTAGAAAGAAAATGCAGGCATCCTGAGAAATTCAAATCTCTAAGTATAAGCAATTTCAGGTTACTCATTTGTGATAAAGCTTCAACTGGCAACTCTTCTCTGCTTTCACAAAATTCTTCTTGCCGACGCAGAACTATGGCTTCAAGGTTTTCTGCTATCTGAAATATTAGAGCTTTTAAGATTATTTAGATTCTAAATAAAAGTGGCAACCTACAACAATTTCAATAACTATATTACCTTGTTTTCTCGTAAGACATTGCTTAGATCCTTTTTATTCCATAACCTGCTCCACTTTCTTGGTTCGTGGGGTGATTTTTCTCGAACAATACTTCTACCTAACTCTCTCAATAGATCGTGCATAGTTATCCACGATGCTTGTCGAGTTATGAGTGATTTATCAATGAGAATTCTTATACCAATCTCAGGATGAAATCCTCGAATACGTAAAATATCTTTCACGTATTCTTCACTGTAATTTGATAAAAAACAAGCAATGTCAAGAAATATTTCCTTTTCCATATCGTCAAGTGCATCAAAACTGATTCGTAGCACATCCAGAATATCTTTTGTTGGCTTTTCTTTCAATCTAACCAATGCGCTACTCCACTCTGACACATTTCGTCCAAACAAATATGAGCCCAATACTCTGATTGCTAACGGATGTCCATTAGCATATCTTAATGCAGAATTTGTCAGGCTTTCATAATCTTTTGCAACTTGACTACATTTGAAAGCTTTTCTGCAAAACAACTGGAGAGCATTCTCATCATTTAAGAGCGGAACTTTGAAAACTTCATCCGCTCCATACTCTCTCAATATATGCTCATCTCTAGAAACTATGATTAATCTACTCCCTCTACCTAGCCTTTCCCGTTTTATAGCCAACTTCTCCAATTGAATCCCCTCATCAACATTATCAAGAACTATCAGAACCTTTCTATGCCGTAACCTAGTTTGAATCAGATTATTTGCCAATGAAAGATTGAATGTTGAAAAATTTTCTTCCATGAAAGCTTGACAAAGAAGTTGCTTTTGTACACCAAGTGGACCATAACCTCCGTAAATTCTACTTACATCATCCACAAAACATGAAGCATCATATTGATGAGAGAATTTTTCATATAAAATGGTGGCAAGAGTTGACTTTCCTATGCCGCCCATTCCACAAATTCCTAAAACTCGAACATCATCCTCTGAGTCCAAAAGTAGAAGCTTTTCTAACTCTTGTAGAGGAGAATGCATCCCAACTATATCATCAGATAGATTTGATGATGGTTTGGGACTCACTATGCTTGTTACCATTTTCACAATATTTTCAATCTCAGCAGATTGTGACCTAAACATATCAATAAAAAAAAAAGAGAAAATCACAAAATAATCACTGATGACAACACAAGAAAATCTACATATCAATCAACCATAATCATTCAATAAAATCTTTGAAATGTCTTGATTTAGTTTTACGAGTGGTGATCAAATTAGTTCAGAAGAATAGATAGCAAAACATAGAAGGGGTAACTCACTTATCCTTGAGATCCCAGCCAGAGAGACTGGCTACTTGTGTTAGAGCTGCCCTCCATCTTCGCACTTGCTCCATCATCTCTGCATCTTCTTTGAATCTTTCTTCGTGTTCCTCAAAGGCTTTTTCGTAATTTCCACTTTGCTTTCTCACCTCAGATGGACTCACATCACAAAAAACAGGCAGAACACGCTGTCCCGGTATGTTCATGTAATCAGCTATCTTTGCCAGTTCTTGCAAGCACCATGTGGAAGAAGCATAGTTCATAGAGAAGACAACAATCAGAACCTGTGATCCTTCAATAGCTTCCAGAAGCCCTGCTGATATAGGTCCTCCTTTCTGGAGCCTAGTATCATCCCTGAAGGCAACCATGCCGTGTCTGCGGAGAGCAGCATAAAGATGATCGGTGAAATTGAAGCGAGTCTCCCCTCTAAAACTCACAAACACATCATATTTCCAATTCTTCTCAACAGACAAGGGGCTTTGGATTCTCATGCAATCCATTGTATGTGTGCAATGCAAATATGCAATTATAAGGAATAGTTTGAGTATTCAGGGAAGAGTGTATAAATATATAGTGGCTTCATAGTGAATTAGTCATTTGTGTGAAAATTGAACAGAATGAAAACACGTTGAACGGATGAAAAGGGAGACATACTTTTCGACGCACGTTTCTTCAATTATTGCTACTACATGTAAACCCGTAAAGAATTTGAGTTGTGCTTAGTGCTTACACAGTCACACACACTAAAGATTCCAAAATTCAAAAGTAAAATATAACAATATTTTTATTAAATATCTTTTTTTAATTTAAATATTTTACACGTCGTGTAATTATAATTATTTTTTTAAATGTATGTATAACAAGTAATTATTTTTATTAATGTCACATCATATAATTTGATGCAAGTATAAAAAGTTTATAATGAATCTTTAAATATAATTTCAAAAGAATGAATTTTTTTGACCATAATCATTTGTAAAGAAAGAAGAGACGCTTTCTAAACTACTATTTTAAACTGTTGCTACATTTTCTTAAAGATTTCTAAATTGCTATTCTCTTATCTGAATATTTTTCTTATTTTGATGACAAATTTTTTAGTTTATAATCGAACGAAAACCAAAAATCAAAAATAATTCTTATCGAAATAACAAATTTGCAAGTGGAGAGAATTTTTTGTGGAAACTTTTAAAGGAATCATATACTGATATACACGCAAATGATGTCTTTTCCCATAGACCAACCCACGTGAATCAAATATTAACAAGCATATCTGACTTCTTTTAAAGGAATCATATACTTTAAAGGAATCATTATTATTGCAAGCAGTCATTGTATTCAAGATAAGATTGAAAATAGAATTTTTACGAAAAATTAAAAGATAATTAAATATATAAAACATAAAATTATAATATAATTTAAATTTTAAAACTTTTCAACTTAATAATTTTTTTAAAAAATTAATTAACTAATTCAAAATTATATCATCAAAATATTTTAAGAGTTAAATCAAAATTTTAAAAATTATAACCACTTAAAAAATTATCCACACCTAATGTTTCTTTCTCATTTTCTACCCACCACATAATTTGTCTTTTATTTTTATTTTTTACATAATTTGTAAATTATAATTTGTTTTTAATAATTAATTATATTTTAATTCATTGAACATTAAAGAATATATTATATATATAAAAAACTTGTGTCATTCTCAAAGATGAGCAATGGATCATCACGTCACCAGAAAAAAAAATGGATCATCACATATTTTTTCACATGTTTTCTTTTATCATTTAATATTTTATTTCATACATTTTTTTTATTTTACTTCAAAAATATTCGATGAGAAATCCTTAGACACACAATTTAAAAAATTGAGAAAATTTATTTCCAAAAATTGTCTCTAATGATGTTTTAGTAATTTCAACCAATTTTTATTATAGCATGATACTTCAATTGTTAATTCTAAAATAAATTTAAATTTGAATTTTTATACTATTTTAGAGGATTATTTTTCATAACATATCTATTCATAGTCTGGTTTAATATTTTAGAGCCAGAAAACCCAATAAATAAAAATGTCCACTCAAAAAGGTATTTCTGCGAGCATATCTGACTTCTTTAAAGAAGTCCGACATTAACAAAGGAGTCTAGCTATACTTGTCCAAACAGGTAACTGTCTTCGAGATTTTCTTTTATTATCTCTATCTTCGCTAAAGAATAGATCATAACAAACTCCCAAGATAAAGGGAACAGATATCCATCAAAAAAGATGGAACTACTTCAACGAACGAAGGTAGTTATCAACTCTATTATAAATACATTAACGCCTCTCAGGTATACTCACGTTTTCCTTTACTAAAAACTTGCCTAAAATTCTTGCTAACTTAAGTATCGGAGTCTCTTGCAGGTACCATCCCCACCTCCTCACGAAAAACTCGGACAGCGGCACTTCAGCACTAACAAGTCGGACGTTGTCACTCAAAGGAATCTGGACCTCACATTCAGACCCAAATCAATGTTTCAGGTAACACTCAGAACAATATTATTTAACTATCTTAAAAGAAAGAAAAAAAGGGGAAATAATATTAGTATTACTATGTAGAGTAAAAATTGTTGAAAAATTATGCAAAATTTGCTATTAAACTAATGTGACAATATTTTTTATTTTAGAACACTAGTAGGTTAAAAATTGATAAACAGGTTCTTTTGTCCAAATATTTTCATTTGCCAAACATTTTCTTTATGGCAAATGATGCATGTCTGGTTTCTCGATCTTAGAGGTGTCTTAGTCCCATTTTCCTCTTATGACCGTCATTGATGGATGACTAACGAAATTGATGGAAAGATCTCATATGCATGACTCGTAGCTTCTTAGCATGTTCGGGACTTCGGTCTTCTCCACAACAACCACGAAAAATTTACAACATTGTTTACAAGAAAATGTGTTGACCATTGACTATCTACAGTGAGTCTTCTCCAGTCTCCACTATGACTTAAGCAAACAAGAAGTATCTCCATTCTCTAACGTAGAATTATATCTCGTCAAATTTTTAATTAAATCTTTATAATTTAAAAATTTATAATTAAATTTTTATGATAAACTAAAACTTTAATTAGGTATTTTTTAAGTAATTTTTTGTAAAAAATACATGTGTTTTATATATTTATTTTTGTGTTTGACATAAGATGAATTATAAAATATTATAAAATTATGTGTTTTTTTAAATTACTAATAAAAATTTAAATTAAATTTTTATTAAATTTTTATTTAATATAAAGATTCAATTACAAATTGTTAAACAATAAAAATATAATTAAAAATAGTAAAATTATAAGAAATACTAGAAAAACTAAACCGAATTATAATTGTGTACAAGTGAATGGCTACAGGATCCACTTGAATATTGAAAGCAGAGCAATATATAAATTGGTTGATTTTATGAGTAGTATTGTCAATCTAAAGAAGTATGTAAATTGTCTAAACCATGTAATCACACAGCAACCAATGCATGAACAAACGTTAAATTTCACCTAAGCACAAGTCAATAGTAATATTCAAATGGGTAATCTGTTGATCATAGTCAAAGAAAGCTTTAGGTAATAGTTTTCCTGTGTAGGTAAATTTAGTTGAAAAGTTTTGCAGTGAGTAGTTTATACTTTATTATGAACAAAACAAAACTTTCAAGTGGGACATACTTCTCAGTTTTAATTAGATATAAGTAGCTACGCGTTAACCATTGTTAACTTGCAATTTGACAATTGTTGCAGCTCTTTATATGCTAAACATTTTCTCTATTTGAAAGATACGTTTGGTTTATTGATCTTAGGGGCTTCGTCTCATTTTGCTTTAATGACTCTCTGCGATAGAGACTAACGAAGTTGATGAGTATTCGTAGCGAAGGATCTCATATACATGAATTGTAGCTTCGTAACATGTTCAGAATGCTATAAAATTTTGTACACAAGGCACTTAGAAATTTCTTTTACCACCAATTTTCTAAGTTAGATATCAAAGATGTAAATGCTAGAAATGGATTCATACTTAATAATAGTTTATACTTAATATTTACATGAAAGTGATGATTCTTTTATTGTTCTGTAATATTTCAATATAATTAAGGATATTACAAGTAAAATTTTTCATAAAATTATAAAGGAAAAATATAGGTAAACAATGAAAATACTAAATAATGTGAATAATGGATATATCGGATATTTAATCCATTAGGTGTGCGAATGGTTATTCTAATATTAAAATTTAGGTGGGTTTACGTGAGTAATTTGAAAGTATAGTGTGTTTTTACTTTATTGAGTCAATTTTAAAACACATTGTTCACATTGTTCACAAAAGCCATTATCTACCTAGCAAAGTCCAATTATAAAATATAAGTTAATGTCTCTTTTAATTTTTTATCTATTTATGTATTGGGAAAAATCAAATTTTATTCTTCTACCGTGTTAACCAATATCTTTAGGATATTTTTTTAGCTTAATTTTTATAATTATATGATGTGAATTGTGAAATGAATAAATTTTAATTGAATCTTCTAATTATTTTAAGACCAATATATTTTAAAATAGTTGAAAAAAGAGTATATATACCTATAGTCATAGAAGTAAGGACTTAATTGATTTATTTTTATGATATAGTAGTTTAATTAAAAACATTTAAATTACATGAACCCATTTGTAAATGTAAACTGTAAAGCAAGAGCCTCAATTAAAAAAACTGAACCATTAAACAGTATAAGAGAATGCTTTATATATTGTGAGAGGTGTTAAAAATGTTAACAGTGTAGACAAAATGCAGATGCAACATTTGCATTTATTCATGAATTTAAGGATTGCGGGCTACATTAATTGGTCATCTTGAATTGCCAAAACATTGTGGTTCTGATTGTGGTGAGATGAAGAATTGGCGGTGTACATCATTGTTGGGTTAAAATGTTGCACATCTTGCTTAAATACCCAACGGTAACCACAACTCTTCACTTCTACTACTTCTGGATAATTACTTTCGATGGCCAATTCAATACCATCAAGATAATATGCTCCTTCTTTTGAACCCCTTTTAACGATATATTGGTGGGATAGAAACATTAGCAACATATGATCCAATTCAGTTGTGATCAAATCTTGCTTAAACTGTATTGGAACAGGGCAACCAATGGGCCCAAGCGGATTACCACGAAAACGATAACGTAAAAGAGATCCTGTCTCTCGTCCAACAAATTGGGTTGAAGCATGATGTGCAACAAATGTTGCACAAGCAGCAATGCCAATCCAATTATTGTCATCCACAATGGGAGATGGATCCAGCCTCATTGAATTACCCGTATTCTGTTTGCTGAACCACCTTGGAATTTTAGTTCCTGGAACAACAGCTTCAATTATGCATCTGGGGAAAGTGCATTGCAGGTTCGCCTGCCACCGTAGAAATTAGGTATGTTTAACAATATAAGTTCATAATATACACAGAAAAAAGGGAATTGAAGTTGGTACCTGAATCATTCTTATCATCCATGAAATAACGGTCACACGACAACCTTCCGTGTCACTCAAATTCGAGCAGTTGAAAACATATATTCCTCCACGATATACTCTTCTGATCGGCAGAAGTGTACTTGGCAAGCACTTTAGATTCTTACAGTGCTCCAAATTCAGCACGCTTAGCTTGGGAAGTTCCTTGACGCAATATGGTAGCGTAACAATATTGTTTCCCCCTATATTTAAGCGTTCTAAACAATGTAACAGTCCAATAGCATCAGGGATTTCAACTAGATTACAGAAACTTATGTCAAGATATGTCAAAGTTGGGAAACGGGACAAAGAAGACACCGATAAACCAATTGAATTCAAACGCCTTTTGGAAGATAAAAAATGGAGAGGCCTTGTAAGAGTTTTGCATATGGATGATGTCATGTGGCTTTGCATCTGTCTTGGTTTCTCTAACAACTGATATCTAAATAATTTTGAACAGCCAGATAGATTTAAATTTTGAAGAGAATTAAGACCAAATATGCAATTGGGAATACTAACAAGGTTTTTGCAGTTTTCCAGATTCAAGCAACGAAGCTTTTCTAGAGAACCAACGGATGCATCAAAGTGAACAACTTTATCGCATCCTGCAAGATTTAGCTCCTCAAGACTTGGAGTCGGAGATAAGAAGTAGGGTATCTTTACAAGGCTTTTGCAGTTGTTCAGATTTAAGGAATGAAGCTTTTGTAGAGAACCAACAGATGGATCAAGGTGAACAAGTTTAACACATCCTTCAAGATTTAGTTCCTCAAGATTTGGGGCCTGAGATAAGTTTGGTATCTTGACAAGATTCTTAGAATCACTTAGTACTATATGTGTCAATTTTGGTAGATCCTGCAACAACAACAACAACAACAACAAAAAATCCAATAAAAGAAAACCATATTATTATTATAACTAGTTAACCACTTTTCAACTCATTAAATTTTTTTTGTCCTTTTTGACCTAATTGTTTGCATTACTTACACATTATTTTGTCACCTGTACATTGCTTTATTTTTCTTTCAACCATTTATGTTCTTTTAATATATCATTTAATTATAATAATATTATTAAAAATACATAATGTTATGATTTATAAAAAATAAAATTAAAAAATTAAATATTACTTTCAGCTATTCAAATTCTTACTTATATATTTTGTCTAATATTTTCATTTTTATGCTATAGTATTTAAATGTAACTTTAAAAAAGACAAAAGAAACAATAAATAAAAGTAACTACTTAAAATGAACAAAGATAAAGATTATATGAAATCAAATAAATAAACTTTAATTTAATATATTTATTCAGAAAGTATATATTCTTTTCTAGTTCTTGAAAATAATCATTATTAACACATTTATATTTATTTGAAACTATATTTAAATTCACAAATAAGTTATTTCATGCAATAGTTGATATACTTTTCTCATCAATTTTTTTAATTTATAATTACAAATATAAATACAACTCAATTTTTTTTCCAATTGTATTCCTATATTGGTGTTATTATTAATATTTTATGAATAAATGTATATAGTTGATAATATCTATCTAACTAATTATAATTTTCTTTTAAAGGGAGGTGTTTCGGAGCTTACCTAGAATTGGACGGTTGGATTTGAATGAGAGGCCCAAACGCTAGAGGAAGGTGGTCTCCGACTTGATTTATATTTGGGAATCGCCGTCCGAATTGTGTATATGAGAGAATGGGGGCCGGGTTGGTACATGCAAAGACACTCCGATACCTAAGTTAACAAAGAGGATAAGCAGGTTTTTAGTATATTGGAACTTAATTTTACTTGAGCGTGTCAGTGTATTTATAGGTGATGAACCAATAACCACCGTTGAAGTAGTTCCACTTCTGATGGTGGATAACCGTCCCTTTATCTTAGGGTTGTTGAGATATCTCTTCTAGAAGTGGGTGAGAGATTTTAGGAGGTAGTTACTTATTTGAATAAGTGTCATCTGTCAGCTTATGTCGAATCCGACCTCTTTGGGGAGGTCGGGTGAACAGTGAAGGCCAACTCTTTGGATTGGGCCTCTTTGACCTAACTGGGCCTGGCCATTGCGTTGGGTTAGGGTATAAACAGTGCACTTTCTCGAGTTCGATCTCTTAGTTATGAGTCGGATTCGAGTATTAAACGAACTCGGGGATGCTTGAGTTGGTATTTCTTTTTTAGTCGCAAAACCGACGTGATTTTAGTTTTGAAACCGACGTGATTTTAAATTCTCAATCGTCGCGTCTAATCAACTGTCGTGTCCATTTGTCTTCTGTGTTTACACGCCGGGGGGTGGGGGGGGGGCAGTTACATCGGTAACGGCACGTCCTCTTCATGACTGCGTCGTTTTACTGTTATGCCCCTAGTGTACTCTAAATTTCTTTCCCTCTTCTTTCTTTCTTTTCTTTCGTTTGTTTTCTGAGAACTGTTTCCCTCTTTCGCTCTTTTACTCGCTCACAGAATTCTCAGGCTCTCTTTCGTTGCAGTGTTCGCCTTTCTATCTTCTTCTTCACAAAAGGTTGGTTCTTTGCATCTCCTTTCGCTTTCTACTTAATATGCTGCATGTTTTGAGAGTGAGATTCCTTTGTGGCATTTTTACTGTTCGTAGTAGGAATATTTTTGAAATTTTGCATTTTCCCTTTTGTGAAGATCTCTTTTGCTATGACTGCTATATGCTCTTACCTTCTATTTGAAAAGATCTTCTTCGTTATGGATTGGTTTTTTGATGACTTCTTTTTCTGCGTAATGTAGGTGTTATCATTTTCACGTACATTTTTTCCTTTTTAAGAAATGTCTTCCCAAATTCCTGAAGCCCTTTTGAGATAGGTAGATATTTCTGTTCTTTCTGAGAACCCTTTAGTAGATATGTCTTCATAACTGAACTCAGGAAGCACCAAAGGATCTGTAGCCTCGACGGTGATGAACCCTAATATGAGTTGATAGCCCCCGATCCTAAGGACCGAGTTTGTTGTGGGAGGAATAATGATACTGACCCCCACTTTATTTTCATGCATGACTGTCTTTTTACCCGTTTAGGGGTTACCTTGCCTTTTTCTGATTTGAAATGGAGGTCCTGTCCCACTGTAGGGTAGCTCCTTCCCAACTTCATCCCAATTCCTGGGGTTTTTTGAAAATTTTTCAGCTTGTCAGCCGAGAGCTTGACCTTCTGATTTTTTTAAAAATCTTTTTCTATCTTTTCCACTTGACCAAGCTTTTCAGTAAACAAAACAAACAACAATGGGTGTCTTTCCGAGCCATTCAAGGCCGGAAAATTGTTTCCATCTTTGACGAATCCTTCCATGACTTCAATAATTTCTTTTTTAAAGTCCAAGCCGTTGAAGGCCATCACCCTTTTTTCCTGGATGAGAATAATGAGCTCCAGTTTTCTTTGTACTGGGTAGAAACCTCTCCTGTAGAAAAGTATAGCTTAGCATACTTGGATGGGGTAGAGGAGGCTCTTGTCGAGTTCTTTCAAGAGGCTTGGGGATGGGCTCTAACCTGGACACCAAGAAATTTCTTCTTGGATCTCCGAGTTCTGTAATGGCTGAGCTAGGTAGTCTTTCATTTCTTGCTCTTATAACCACATTTGACTTCTTCCGACTTGTATTAATATGTTTATTCCCAACTTGTGTGCTAATCAAATTCGCTTTTCTTTTCAGAAATGGTGAAAAGCGGGTCGAGAGCAGCTTACCAGAAGGTGCAAGAGGCGAAGAGGAATGCTCGTGCCCGAGTTGCTGCACAGGAACTCGGAGCTTCTACTACTCCTCCTCTTCATGGGTCTGGTCTGGGGACCTCTTCCTCTCGGCCAATCTTGGTAAATCCTATTCCTCCTCCTCCTCCTCCTCCTCCTCCTCCCCCCGTTCAATCCGCCTCGAAACTTGAAAAGAAAAAACTCAAGACCATGGAAGTTGGTTCTTCTAGTGTTGGGGATGCCGATTTGGATGGTCTGAAGTTTACTAGGAAGCACATCCTTCCATACAGCCAGATTGCTATGGATGCTGCTGCTATCTAAAATCATCTTAACATTTTAATTCGAAGGGGAATTCAAACTGTCGGAGTCTGCACCTCCCTCCTTGATATTTTTGACAAAACTCCTTTGAGCACTACTCAAAAATCTTTGGAGGATCTCCAATGGAGGATTGTCATGTATCAAGAGGATGAGAGGAGGCTACAAGAGGAGAATTCTAGGCTAAAGGAAGAGCTTGGCCAGGCTTGGGAGAGGGAGAAGAAGTTGATGGGTCAATGTGCCATGGCTAAGGGTTCAAAGGAGAAGGCCGAAGAGAACTATGTTCGCCTTTTTTTCGGTAAAATAGAATTAAAGGAGGAACTGGAAAAGCTTAGGGAGGGATACCAGGATCTGGAGGAGTCCGTGGTTGAGGGGACCGAGGTGCTGAAAGAGCAAGTTAGGTTATTTTTGCGATGTATTTTATTCTGTTCGGGCTTTCCGACTTTTAAGTCATTAGCTATATTATGTTCGAGCTTGTGATGATCGACTTTTATAACCTCTTTAAGCCGACTTGTACCTCGTCGCTTTATCTCGCCGACCACGTAGGTCGGTCGATGGATTTTCGCGCTTTTTCGAGCTTAAGTCGGTGCGTATCGTAGTAATGATAAATGAAAACTTTAAAGAGAAAAATAAAAGATAGAGAAAAGAGATATTATTACTAATGAAATGTGGTTTCATAAGGATGCTTTCGCTACTAAGGGAATGATTATCCTGCCCCTAGCCCTCGCTTTGATGCCTCGTTAAAACCCCCTCCAGGAAAACCCTTTTTTGGAAAAAAGCCATGGAGTCGGGAAAAAGAGTACATCAGGGAGCGATGTTTGCTTCTAGCTATAATATCTCTTCATATTACAAGCGTGCCACGATCTTGGAAGCTCGGATCCTCCTAAAGGACACTTTTCACCAATGTGTAGTTCTGTGCCTCCCTCCGAATCTTCTTGACCTCTTTTTGTTCCTCTGGTAAGATGTCAAATTTTAAGTATTCGATCAGAGGAGTCATCCAACCGAGGTCTAATCCGGAAACTTCTAAGACGTCTAGCTTGGTGTTTGCCTTTGTGACTGAAGGTTCTTGGAGAGTTTCTTGGATTAGGCTTCTATTATCACCAGGCTTGGTACTTGCCAACTTGGAGATGGCGTCTGCTCTGCTGTTGAGTTCCCAAGTTATATGTCTGACCTCGGTTTCAGGAAATCGCCTAAGATACTCCATAGTTTTTTCAAAGTATCTTTTCATATTTGGGTCTTCAGCCTGGTACTCTCCGTTAATCTGAGAAGTCACGACTTGAGAGTCATTGAAGACTACGACTTTGGTTGCTCCGACTTCTTTGGCTAACTTCAGTCCGGCAATCAGGGCTTCATATTCTGCTTGATTGTTGGAGGCCGGAAACTCAAATTTCAAGGAGACTTCTATTTGAGTTCCCTCCTGGATAGCCAGTATTATGCCTGCACCGCTTTTGACTTTGTTAGAGGAGCCATCCACATACAACTCCCAGATCGTGGAGGTCTCCTCTTGATCACCTGGGTATTCGGCTACGAAGTCGGTGAGGCATTGGGCTTTAATATCAGTCCGATATTCATATTTCAAGTCGAACTCGGATAACTCTATAGCCCATTGAACCATTCTACCCGCAACATCTGCTTTCTGAAGAATTTGCTTCATGGGCTGGTTCGTCCGAACTCTTATGGTGTGAGATTGAAAATAAGGCCGAAGCCTTCTAGATGCTACTATCAAGGCATATGCAAACTTCTCAAGTTTTTGATACTTTAGTTCGGGGCCTTGTAGCACCTTGCTTGTGAAGTAGACAGGATGCTGTCCAACCTCATCCTCTCGTATTAAAACTGACGCCATGACCTTCTCTGTGACAGCTAAGTATAGCACGAGTTCTTCACCCGCTTTTGGCCGGGTAAGAATTAGAGATTGGCTCAGGTAACTTTTGAACTCTTGGAATGCCCTCTCGCATTCAGAAGTCCATTCGAACTGGCATACTTTTCTTAGTAGAGAAAAAAGTGGTAAGGATCTTAATGCTGATCCTGCCAAGAACCTGGATAAAGCTGCAAGTCGGCCATTCAACTCCTGGACCTCCTTTAAGCAGGTCAGGCTCTTCATTTCCAGGACCGCTCTATACTTGTCGGGGTTAGCTTCAATCCCCCTTTGTGTTAGCATAAATCCTAGAAATTTTTTTGCCTCCACTGCAAATGTGCACTTATTGGGATTTAGTCTCATCCCGTGTGCTTTTATGGTGACGAAGACTTTCGAGAGGTTGTCCAGGAGGCCGGCATCATCCTTGGTTTTCACCAGCATGTCGTCTACATACACCTCCATCAACTCTCCCAAATGAGGTGCAAATACCTTATTAATCAGCCTTTGATAGGTGGCCCCTGCATTTTTTAATCCAAATGGCATGACCACGTAGGAATAATTTGCTCTGGGCGTGATAAATGACGTCTTCTCTTGGTCTGGCTTGTACATCGGGATTCGGTTATACCCCGAGTAAGCGTCCATGAATGACAAGTATTGATACCCCGAGCTGGAGTCCACTAGGGTATCAATATTTGGTAGAGGATATGGGTCTTTTGGACACGCCTTATTAAGGTCTGTGTAGTCGACACACATCCTCTATTTGCCATTCTATTTCTTGACTAGCACCACGTTTGCCAGCCAGGCTGGGTACTTGACTTCTCTGATAAAGTCTGCTTCCAGTAGGGCTTGTACTTGCTCTTCGACCACTTGAGCCGCTCAGGTCCTAGCTTTTGTCTTCTTTGTTGGACAAGTCGGGATCCTGGATGAACAGCCAATCTATGTGACATGAGTTCGAGATCTATCCCAGGCATTTTGGAAGCTTTCCAGGCAAAGAGATCAGAATTTTGTTGTAGGAGCTATGTCAGCATCTGCTTCAGATCTTCCGTTAGACTAACTCCTAAGTTGGTATTCTTTCTGACCTCTTGCCCGATCTGCACCTCTTCAGTCTTTCTTCCAGGCTGTGGTCGTAGCTCTTCTTTAACTCGGACTCCTCCGAGTTCAATGGTATTGACTTGTTTGCCTTTACCTCTCAGGTTAAGGCTTTCGTTGTAACACTTTCTCGCCAACTTCTGATCTCCTCTGATGGTGGTGATCCCTTTCAGTGTTGGAAACTTCATGCAAAGATGGGGGGTAGAAACCACTGCTCCAAGCTGATTTAGGGTTGTTCTACCTATCAGGGCATTGTAGGCAGAAGCTACATCGACAACAATGAAGTCGATGCTCAGAGTCTTGGCTTTCACCCCCTTTCCAAAAGTAGTGTGTAGGGAAATGAAGCCCAACGGATTAATGGGAGTGTCCCCTAATCTAAAGAGAGTGTCAGGGTAGGCTCTTAACTCCTTCTCGTCCAATCCCAACTTGTCGAATGTTGGTTTGAACAGGATGTCTGCCGAGCTCCCTTGGTCCACCAGAGTTCTGTGTAGATGAGCTTTGGCGAGGATCATAGTGATTACTACTGGGTCGTCATGCTCAGACACAATACCTTGTCCGTCCTCCTTGGTGAAGGAAACAGTTGGAAGGTCAGGTCCTTCATTTCTGACTTGATAGACTTCTTTCAAATGCCTCTTTTGAGATGATTTGGTCACCCCTCCTCCCGCAAAGCCTCCCGATATCATATGAATATATTGTTCGGGGGTTTGTGGGGGCGGACTTCTTCGTCCGTGATCTTCATCATCTCTTTTTCTTTTCCCGTGATTGTCTAACATTTTCATGAGATATTCGTCTAGCCGACCTTCTCTGGCAAGCTTTTCTATCACATTTTCTAGGTCGTAGTAATCATTGGTGGAGTGACCATACAATTTATGGCACTCACAGTATTCATTATGGCTCCCCCCTTTTTGTTCTTGATTGGTCGCGGGAGAGGTAGCTTTTCAGTATGACAAATTTCCCTGTAGACGTCGACTAGGGAAACTCGTAGGGGAGTGCAGGAATGATACCTTCTGGGCTTCTCAGACCCGACTTCTTCCTTTTCTTGGGCTCTCTCTCTTTTTCTTTTGATTGATGGGGGTGCCCTTGTCGTCAGCTGGGTTCTCGTAGCCTGGCGTTTTCTTCCATATTGATGAACTTATCAGCTCGTTCTTGTACATCACTCAAGGAAGTCGGATGTCTCTTTGAGATGGACTGCGAGAAGGGTCCTTCTCGAAGTCCATTGACAAGACCTATTATCACTACTTCAGTAGGCAAGTCTTGAATTTCCAGGCACGCTTTGTTGAACCTTTCCATGTAGTCCCTCAGGGGTTCCCCGACCTCCTGTTTTACTCCTAGTAGGCTAGGCACGTGCTTGACTTTATCTTTCTGGATTGAGAATCGCATAAGGAACTTACGCGAGAGGTTGTCAAAGCTGGTGACCGATCTGTGGGGGAGGCTGTCGAACCACTTCATCGTCGCCTTTGTCAAAGTCATTGGGAAGGCTTTGCAGCGGGTAGCATCTGAGGCGTCAGCTAAATACATCCGACTTTTGAAGTTGCTAAAGTGGTGCTTTGGGTCAATAGTTCCGTCATACAGATCCATGTCAGGGCTTCTAAAGTTTCTGGGAACCTTAACCCTCATGATATCTTCACTGAATGGATCTTCTCCCCTCAATGGGGTGTCTTCTCGGTCAGCACGAGAACCTTTATTTCTGAGGTCGGATTCCAGCCTTGAGAGCTTTTCTTCAAGCTCTTTTCATCACTCGACTTCTCTCCTTAGGTTTCTCTCCGCTTTTTGCTGTCGTTCCAGCTCTTGTTCTAACTGGTCTAGCCTCCCTTGGTAGCCGTGTAGCAGCCCCATGAGATCGGCAGAATGAGGTTGTCCCTCCTTCTCTGGCTGATGAACCTCAGAGGAGATTCTTCTTGAGCCTTGAACACCTGAGAAGCCCTCGCCGTGTTGTCTTTCTGCTCCTTGCAGTGATATTATTACTCTGTCATTGTTGACTACATCTTGATGCTCTTGCTCAGATTCTAATGCAATATGTCTGTCCTCGTACTGGTCATCCGCCATTATGGGTTCATCTTCCAGGTCCCCGGCAACGGCGCCAATATTTTGGGACTTACCTAGAACCGGATGGTTAGGCTTGAATGAGAGGCCCAAATGCTAGAGGAAGGTGGTCTCTGACTTGCTTTATGTCTGGGAACCGCCATTCGAGTTGTGTATGTGAGAGAATGGGGGGTGGTACCTACAATGACACTTCGATGCCTAAGTTAGCAAAGGGGGTAAGCAGGTTTTTAGTATATTGGAACTTAGTTTTACCTGAGCGTGTCAGTGTATTTATAGGTGATGAACCAATAATCACTGTTGAAGTAGTTCCACTTCTGATGGTGGATAACCGTCCCTTTTATCTTAGAGTTGTTGAGATATCTCTTCTAGAAATGGGTGAGAGATTTTAGGAGGCAGTTACTTATTTAAATAAGTGTCATCTGCCAGCTTATGTCGAATCCAATCTCTTTGGGAGGTCGGGTGAACAGTGAAAGTCAACTCTTTGAATTGTACCTTTTTGACCTAACTCAACCTGACCATTGCGTTAGATCAGGATATGAACAGGAGATTTATTCTTTTATATATAAATTAATTCATTTTAGTTCTGTAAAATGTGAAGTCTAATTCTAGTATTAACGAATTGCTTACATTTATAAGTTAAAAGGTAATTATTTTTGCTATTAGTTTTTTGTAATTTTTTCTCTAATAAAAAATTATAATTAATTAGATAGATATTTTTGTGACTATATTCAAATGGATATTATTATCAACATTTGTTATTCATATACAAAAAGATATAAATAATAATATCAATAAATGAATGCTATTGGAAAAAGAATTAGAGTTGTATATTTGTATTTATAATTATAGATCCAAAAATTGAAGAATAAAGTATATTAACTATTAGATGAAATAACTTATTTGTGAATATAAAAATAGTTTTAAGTAAATATGAATATGTTAATAATGACTATTTTCAAGAATTAAAAAAGAATACATACTTTCTGGATAAAAACTTGACATTTAATTAAAATTTTATATTTTTATATTAATTTTCTCTTCTTAAGATTTTATTCTTCTACCTTGATGGTATAAGAATTTAATTGAATATTTTTAAATTATAAAAATTTAATTATAAATTTGATTAAATTATAGACGTTAAGAAAATAATTTAATCATGAAATTAACACGAACAAAAATAATGATATCTGCCATACCTTTATTCCCTTCCAGAGTTCTTTCATGTTGCTATGGCACAGGATTAGTTTAACGAGTTTATTTGGCTGAAAGCTTGATGGCAAAGATGTGCAAGGATATTTTTGCCATTCAAGATATCCCAACTCATTAGAAAGAAAATGCAAGCATCCTGAGAAATTCAAATTTCTATCTCTAAGTATAAGCAATTTCAGGTTACTCATTTGTGATAAAGCTTCAACTGGCAACTCTTCCCTGCTTTTACAAAATTCTCGCAGAACTATGGCTTCAAGCTCAAGGTTTTCTGCTATCTGAAATATTAGAGCTTTTAAAATTATTTAGATTCTAAATAAAAGTGGCAACCTACAACAATTTCAATAAGTATTTTACCTTGTTTTCCCTCAAGACATTGCTTAGATCCTTTTGATTCCATAACCTGCTCCACTTTCTTGGTTCGTATGGTGATTTTTCTCGAACAATACTTCTACCCAACTCTCTCAACAGATCGTGCATAATTATCCACGATTCTCGTCGAGTTATGAGTGATTTATCATTGAGAATTTTTATACCAATCTCAGGATGAAATCCTCGAATACGTAAAATATCTTTCACGTATTCTTCACCATGATCTGAAAAAAAACAAGCAATATCAAGAAATATTTTCTTTTCCATATCGTCAAGTGCATCAAAACTGATTCGTAGCACATCCAGAATATCTTTTGTTGGCTTTTCTTTCAATCTAACCAATGCGCTACTCCACTCTGACACATTTCGCCCAAACAAAAATGAGCCCAATACTCTGATTGCTAATGGAAGTCCATTAGCATATCTTAAGGCAGAATTTGTGAGGCTTTCGTAATCTTTTGCAACTTGACTACATTTGAAAGCTTTTCTGCAAAACAATTGGCGAGTATTCTCATCATTTAAGAGTGGAACTTTGTAAACGTCGTCCGCTCCATACTCTCTCAATATATGCTCATCTCTAGAAACTATGATTATTCTACTCCCTCTACCGAGCCTTTCCCGTTTTATAGCCAACTTCTCCAATTGAATCCCCTCATCAACATTATCAAGAACTATCAGAACCTTTCTATGCCGTAACCTAGTTTGAATCAGATTATTTGCCAATGAAAGATTGAATGTCGAAAAATTTTCTTCCATGAAAGCTTGACAAAGAAGTTGCTTTTGTACACCAAGTGGACCATAACCTCCGTAAATTCTACTTACATCATCCACAAAACATGAAGCATCATATTGATGAGAGATTTTTTCATATAAAATGGTGGCAAGAGTTGACTTTCCTATGCCGCCCATTCCACAAATCCCTACAACTCGAACTCGAACATCATCGTCTGAGTACAAAAGTAGAAGCTTTTCTAATTCTTGTAGAGGAGAATGCATCCCAACTATATCATCAGATTGACTTGATGATGGTTTGGGACTCACTATGCTTGTTACCACTTTCACAATTTTTTCAATCTCAGCGGATTGTGACCTAAACACATCATGAAAAAAAAAAATTCTCACATAAATCAGCACAAGCCTACATATATATAGATTATCCATCTACTTATAATATCTATTGTAATATTCTAAACAGAAGAGACCATAGTTTAACAAGTTAATAACATCTAAATTTTTAAATTGTCTATGAATTTATCATGTTAACACTAAACTTAGTTTATATAGCAATATAAAGAAAACAATTTATCTATATATCACATTTAGAATATCATAATAACTATAGCATCTATATATATGTATGTAACCAATTTATCATCAATTTAATAATTTCTTACATTAAATTCTTCAATTATATAAAAGAAATTATATTATAGAAAACATTAGTTTATATAAAGGGTTAGTTTAAATTCTAATATTATAGGTCATATTTGTTGAATAAATTTTACTTTATAAATTTTTAAAAATTATATAAAAAAGAGATCAAAATAGTATTAGAATAAGCTAATGACATATAAGTTTTATGTAACTTATCTATCATTAATTTCATAATCTTTTAAATTAAAATTTTCAATTATATAAAAAATATTAATTTATATCAAGAGTCAAATTCTGATATTTTAGGTCCTATTTGTTGAGTAAATTTTGTTTTATAAAATCATGGATAATTGTATAAAATAAGAAATCAGAGCTGTATTAAAGTAAACTGATTACACTTAAGTTTTTTAAGTTTATATAAAAATTATCATGTTAATACTAAATTTAATTTGTAACAATATAAGAAAATATCAAATTTATTTAGAAGCATTTAACAATAATAATGATAATAAAATTTGAAAGCCAATTGTATTAATAAATGTGAAGATTGAAAATAATATATCTGAAAAGTGAAAGTTTTATGTTTATTCATAAAAGAATAGGAATTCAAAAACAAAAAAAAGCGTTACATATATTAGTTTCTTCCCCATTATTATAAAGAATGTAAGATCTAAATCTACATATTTTTTAATAAAAATATATTTTACAACAGTTAAATTGACACACACACACATATATATAACTTAATAAAAATAGACTTTTTATTAATCTTTAATGTATGATGGCTAAATTATTTTATGAAAAAATTATACACTTTAATACCGCGCGATTTAGGTGTAGTTAACCATAATTGTTCAATAAAATCTGTGACATGTGTTAATTAATGTTAAGAGTGATGATGATGAAATGATTTGAAATAAGGAATGAATAGCAAAAGATGGAAGGGGTAACTCACTTATCCTTGAGATCCCAGCCAGAGAGACTGGCTACTTGTGTTAGAGCTGCCCTCCATCTTCGCACTTGCTCCATCATCTCCGCATCTTCTTTGAATCTTTCTTCGTGTTCCACAAAGGCTTTTTCGTAATTTCCACTTTGCTTTCTCACCTCAGATGGACTCACATCACAAAAAACAGGCAGAACACGCTGTCCCGGTATGTTCATGTAATCAGCTATCTTTGCCAGTTCTTGCAAGCACCATGTGGAAGAAGCATAGTTGATAGAGAAGACAACAATCAGAACCTGTGATCCTTCAATAGATTGCAGAAGCCCTGCTGATATAGGTCCTCCTTTCTGGAGCCTAGTATCATCCCTGAAGGCAACCATGCCGTGTCTGCGGAGAGCAGCATAAAGATGATCGGTGAAATTGAAGCGAGTCTCCCCTCTAAAACTCACAAACACATCATATTTCCAATTCTTCTCAAGACACAAGGTGCAATCCATTGCATGTATGTGAATAATAAGGATTAGTTTAATCTGTATGGAAATAATGAGATGCATACCGAGGACTCGGGGAAGAGTGTATGTATCTATATATATATATATATATATATAGAAAGTATGAGAATGGAATATTTATACAATGTCTACAATAGAGATTTAGAGAATATTAAAAATATAATTATTAGTGTTACCTTTTTTCATCAGTTGAAGTTTTTAGAATGAGTAGTATCATGACATGATATTAGAGCGCTAAATCCAAAAGATCAGGGGTTCGATATTTGGTGAATCACTGAAGCATGAAAAGAAGAGAACACTCTAGTGGAACACAACCTTAATTAACTTCCAACTACTTCACGCGCATTCTTTCAATTACGGCGAAGAGAAAGTCTCTAGCCACCACTTTCATTCAAATCTAGTAAACATTTAATGTTAAGAAAAAAAAAAGTATATAATTTTATTTCATTAAAAATATTAATAATAATTAATGTGTACAAAATGTGTTAGTATATAATACTACGGTTATTACCAATTTCCCACAAGATGTAAACTCATCTAATGTGGGGACAATATATATGAACATTTTTTTTATCTATACCAATATATAATGGGATACACAGAGGTTTGATATCCAATTCTTTCTTCTTCTTTTACCCCTGTTCTTTCTTATTAAAAAATGAGTTTACCTACCATAGAATTTAAAAACTGAATTATTTCTAATAAAGAAAACTGACACCACGTACTCAGAATACATAAATAATTATTAATTTTATTTTTATCTTTAATTTTTCATGATATTTTTTAAAAATTATTAAAATATAAATAAGTAATATAAATAACGTATAAAGAAATAGAATATAAAATAACTGATATATTTTTAAGTGATCAATATATCATTATAGTACAATAACTGATAGTATATAATTAAATCTACAACCTATGGTTTACATATTTTTGATGTCCAATATTTATTTTTTAAAAAAATTACATGTAAAAGTGTACTCATTAATCAAGTTTATACCAATACAATATATAATGAACTATATCAATATATAATTGGAATAAGAAAATTTGGTATCCAATGTTTTCTTACTATTTTACCCCTGTTTCTTTTTATAAACATTGGATTCACAAAAATATAACAAACTGTTATCACGTCCTTCATATTTATTATTTTTTTATCAAAGAAAGAATTTACATCCATGACAAAGTATCAAACTGCTTCACTATCAACCCACGACATATTTTAAAACTGAAAAAAAAATGCTACTACTACGTACTCACTTTAAAAACTAACTCACTGTTCCACCTTCAGTCATACTTAACAGAATTAAATTACTCTTTCCTTTTTAATCTTGGTCTCGCAAAAGTATTTCTTCTCTGCATAGTATTGTTATCTTTCTGACAAATAGAGATGAAAACTTCACGAAATCAACAGTCACATCAACGTTGATCCACTTGGACAGATTATGCTAGGCGAAGAAGACAGAACATAACCGAAGAACAAAGATAACAATACCTAGCTAGAAGACGTCCAAGTTATCGGGAGATGATTTGACAAGGAAAACAAATTGTCGTACCAACTGATACAACTCCAATTCCAAATACTGGTGGAGGTACCCAATTAACTACAAACATAAGGGGTAGCCAGATTGACTACAATTAGATAAATGGCCAGAGCTACCACCTATCAACAATTTGTTACGTAACACGATAACTAAATTTAAATTTTTTTGTTATGAACTGAATTAGTTCTTAATAATTATATTTTACTTTTCAAAAATGCAGGAATGAAAGCACATGACACTAGAACTGCCACAGGTAACAGAAATCAAAATAACATACACAAAATTAATCAAATTAATATTACTATACATAGTTTAGTATCCGAAATATATATCACAAAATTATACATAAATTACGGTGTCTTTTTTAATCAAACAACACATCAATCATATATGAAATTATAAAGTTAACATTAAAAATTTGGTATTCAACTTTTTCAGACATCATTCATTCTTAAAAATAATTTTAAAAAAAAATTAATGGTTAAAATAATATCTATATTTTTTTAATATATTTCATTTTCATCTTACAATATAATATATAACATAATATATAATATTTATATATTTATATTTATATTAAAAAAGAATAAAAAATAATGTCATGTAAGACTAACGATAAAAGTACTCTTATATTAAAGTTTATGATAATAATTTTATAATCAAAAATAAAATTTATATATTAAAATAATAATCAATATAACATTAAATTTTTTAACAACACTTTAATTTAATTTTTTTTTTAATTTTTTATGTTCTTATATTTTAGAGCTTTTGGTAATGATATATATTTTTAAAAAATTAAAAATAAAATTAGGATATATCTTACTTACATACAAATATAACGGTTAAAAAAATTACAACAGCTATCTATACCAATATATAATAGGAATACACATGTTTAGTATCCCATTCTTTTTTTCTCTTTTGTCTTTGTTTCTTTTTTATTAAAAAATGGGTTTACCACAGAATTTAAAAACTGAATCACTTCTAATAAAAAAACTGACACTACCTACTCATGATACATGATATTTTAAAATTAAATTTATTAATTATATTTTTTCTTTAATTTTTCATAATATTTTTTTAAAATTATTAAAAATAAATAATTAATATAAATAACATTATACTATAATCATAATAATCATAAAAATAAAATTACCTCAACAAATACCAATATCTATAACAATATATAATGACAATACATGGAATTTGGTGTCCAATTTTCTATTTCTTATTTTAACTCTACTAACATAATTCAAAAATATTTTACAGTTACTTATTTTTCAAACATATTTCACTAACAGTTACAAAAATTCACGCATAACTTCTATTCAATTCTTTATTTCCACAATCTCTCTTTTTTTATTTTTTTTTATTTTTTTGTGGCGATATATGAAATGAAAAAAATAATTAAAAGCCAATAAGTGTTTAACCAGTAGTGATAAATAGTTTTTTTATAGATCTTATTATATTCTGAGCTATTCATTTAAATTATATTTTGTTTAATTTTATGTTAGTCTTTGTTTGTATAGTATTGTTTTGAGTATGTCTGTGAGTACTGTACTCTGATGGTCTGTCCATCAGTTTAACCTCATTCTAATTTTCTATTAGAATTTTTTTTGTAATCATAAAAAATATATTTTTTTTTATTTTTTTTTATAATTTCATCCATTCTACTACTTCTTTTTTGACCTCTTAATACACTTTATTATATTTCTCTTGCTGCCATTATTTTTTTACCTTCAACACTATCACATTCATAGTTACAAATTTTATTTAGTTGGACTGCAGTTACTACATTCATGTATAACTTTCACCTATATTTTTTTTCTCTTTAATTTACTTACTCAATTAATATTTTCATCATTTTTTTACTTTTTTATTTTATATGAAATAATATTATTTTTAATTTTTAAATTATTAATTATACAGAATATTATATTTAAAACTTGAGTACATGAATATTTATTTTTAAATTAAACAAAATTAAATGAATTATATTACAAAAATATAATTTATTTTGACTTCTATAATATCATTTGTTTGCCATATGGCATTGGTTTTTTTATTAACGTATAAAAGATGTAACATATAAATATTTGGTGATAATTAATTATGATAGAGTGAAGAGAAGGTGGAAGGAGAAGAAAAAACGAGAAAGAATAAAATAATATAATAATGGCTACTAGACAATGGCAGGTATGTATACAGAGAATAATAACAAGAGAAAGAATAGTGTTTGATATAGTAAAGTGATATAATAAAAGTTATAAATTAATAATTTTAAAAAATAATGAAATTAAAAAAAATTAAAATATTAAATATAAAATTAAAACAAAATATAAGATATTTTTTATCAATTGAAATTATACATGAAGATAAAGAGTCCTTTGAATATAAATTTTTATCTCGACTTCAAATTAAATACTATTAAAAATAAATAATTAAACTTAATAACATTTATAAATAGTTAATTTGTAAATAATATTTTTAAATTTTTATTTTAATTTTTTTATGCATAATAACAACATAATAAATTCGTTTAATATCTTATTTAATTTAAATTTATAAATTTTATACATTCTAAAAGTTAATTTGATAATTTAGGTAAAAAATTTAAATGCTTTATGTCTTACTTTTTCTAGCGAAACTTCAACAACTCATAAAAGTTAACAGAATATATGGGGTTATAAATCAAAGTGATAGACAATATTAAAAGTTGCGAACTTGCGATAATAATATTTGGTGATAATTAATTACGGACTGTCGGGTGAAGAGAAGATGGAAAGAGAAGGAAGAAACGAGAAATGAAAACAAGGTAATATAATTGTTACGATAGGTAACCGGAGATTAATGGGCTGGATGGCGTTGGTTGGCCCAAACGTATGAAGGAGATGGCTTTCGGATGGATCAGCAACTCGGTGCCCTCTGTCCGACTTGTACGTATGAAGGAATGGGGGGTGGTACCTGTAAAGACACTCCGATGCCTAAGTTAGCAAGGGTGTGAGCAGGTTTAGAGAGTATTGGAACTTAGAGATACCTGAGGAGTGTCAGTGTACTTATAGTGGTGAACCAATAACCACCATTGGAGTAGTGCCACCTTTCTAGGGTGTTAACCGTCCCTTTATCTTAGGGAAGTTAAGATATGGCTCATGGGAGTGGTTAGAGAAATTCTAGGGGCAGTTACTCATTCAAATGAGTGCTTATCTGCCAGCTAATCCTTGTTCCGACTTCCTTAGAGCAAGTCGTGGCGCGAACCGACTTAGTAGCGGCTGATTTGGCGCTGGGTGAGGCTCAACCCTTTGGGTTGGGCCTTCATACTTGAATCCTGGGCCCTAGCGTTGGGCCAGGGTATGAACAGTGCCCCTACTCGAGCCCAACTTCTTTTAAGACTTGGGTTCGAGTATTCTACTCGGGGTCGTAGCCGACTTGCGAAGGAACTGACGTGATTGTGCGGAACCGACGTGACTTTTCGTGACCTTTTGGTTCTGACAGTTACGTCTAATCAAGCGTCGTGTCCGTTAGGAATGTGCGTAGGGATTAATGGTCTTGGTAACGGTGCATTTTCATTAATGACTGCCCCGTTTTTACCATTTTGCCCCTAACGTACTTATAAATACTTTCCCTCTCTTTCATTGTTTTGTTTCTGCGATTTTTCAAATTTCCTCTTCATTCGTTCGTGCTATATTCTTATATCTTCGAAGGCTTTTCGTTTTCTCCAACCCTCATTTTCAGATAAAGGTTAGTTTTTCTGTAACATGCTTTTCTTCTTACATGCCTTTATTTTGTAGATAGGTTGATTTGTAGACTTTAGTTCCGTATTCCCCCCTTTAAAGACCGTATTTTTTATTTTTTCTTTTTCCCTTGTAGGTTTTTGTTACCCTTTTAAGAAAAAGAAATGGCTTCCATAGATATTCTCTCCCAGTGGGTTGATATCACGGTCTTAGGGGAGGAACCTTCAGTCGACTCTGAGTTTATCACCCATCTTTGTACTCGCCATAGACTTTGTTCGTCTGAGGAGGACGAGCCAAAGTATGAGTTGGTGGACCCGGGTCCAGAAGACCGGGTTTGCTTTGGGAGGGCCAATGAGGCGGCCCCTCATTTCTTTTTTATGTACGAGTGTATGATCACCCGTTTGAGTGTTTTTCTCCCCTTTTCGGATTTTGAGATGTCTGTTTTATACCACTGCCGAGTTGCCCCTACCCAGCTTCACCTCAACTCTTGGGGTTTTTTGAAAATTTATCAATTTATCAGCCAGGCTCTGGAGTTTTCGACTTCTTTAAAGATTTTTTTTCTATCTTTTTCATATGACCAAACCCTTTAGTGGGCTAAACAATAAGCAACAGTGGGTGTCCTTCCGAGCCATACAAGGTCGGAGGGTTTTTACCATTTTTGACGAGTCCTTCCATGACTTCAAAAATTATTTTTTCAAAGTACAAGCTGTAGAGGGTCACCACCCCTTTTTCCTGGATGATAATTCTTCTCCTCGCTTTCCTCTATACTGGCTGGAGGCCTCCCCTTGCGAAAAATATAGTCTGGATGACCTGGATGAGGTAGAAGCAGCCATTGTGGGGTTCCTCCGAGAAGTTTGGGGGAAGGCCCCATATTTGGACACAAAAAAGTTTCTCCAAGGGTCTCCGACCTTTGTCCGGGCCCAGATAGGTAGTTTTCACTTGTTTGTTAGATTTCCGACTTGTCTGACTAATTTTTCCAACTTTGTCTAACCTATTGTTTGTTGCTTTTTTCAGAGATGGCGAAAACAAATGCCCAGGAGTCTTACCAAAGAGTTCAGGAGGCCAAGGCAAGGTCTCGTGCCAGGTCTGGTGGTGCTAGGGCGGTTGTCTCTCCTCCTCCTCCTCCTCGGAACGTCGGGACTCCCTCCCAACCTATTGTGATTTTCTCTTCTGCTTCCTCTCTGCCACCCCCCTTCGCCCGACCTACTCCTGAACCAGAGAAGAAGAAGCGTAAGACCTTAGAGTCTGGCGCTTCTGGTGAGGCGGACGCTCTTGCGTTCGTCCGAAAGAACATTTATCCCCATGCTCGTATGAGCATGGATGATGTTTCTGTTCGGCATTACCTCACCACTGTGGTTGAGGAGAGTCTCAAGACGGCGGGAGTTTGTGGCAAACTCTTAGATATATTTGAGAAGACTCCTCTCAGCTCTTTAGGGATGACCTCGAGGGTCGAGGAGCTGGAAGGCAGGCTTCGCATATATCAGGAGCACGAGAGGGAGTTGGAGGGGGAAGTCGCCAAGCTGAAAGAGGAGAGGGATATCCTCCTGGAGAAGGAGAGGAAGTTGCAAGCCCAATGTAACATGGAGGTGGATTTGAGGAAAGCAGCGCAGGTCAGCTACAATAGTTTATTTGGTGATCTTGTGTCTGTAAAGAATGATTTGCTGAATGCTCGGAGGGCCTATACTGAGTTGGAGGACTCCATCGCGGATGGCGCCGATGAGGCTTGAAGGGTCTTTAAGGAGCAGGTCAGAGTCATTGCACCTGACTTGGACCTTTCTCCTTTAGACCCTGATAAGATTGTTATTGATGGTGCCATCGTGGATCCTCCTGTCCCCGTGGTGATTTCCGAGTCGGAATTGAAGACTCGGGGGCAGAGGATCATAGAGTCCCCTCCTCGCTCTAAGGACGCTCCGAGCTCTTCTACCGTTCCTCGACTTCCTCTCCAACTCCTGGTCCTGGTGGCGCTCCTCCTGACTCTGGTGGTGGTGATCCTTGACAAACCCCAATTTGACGGTTTATCTTGTATTGATTTTTGGGGATTTTATCACCTTTTACCCATATTTATTCAAGAAATAGCATGGTTTTGTATATTCTCCTTTAATTGTGCTTGAATGTGAAAACATGCTTTTTAGGACTCAAAATAGCTAAATTTAATTCACCTTGATTCTATTAGATGCCTTGATATGTTTGTTAAGTGATTTAAGGTTTAGGAGGCAAAGATTGGATCAAGGGAATGAAGAAAGAAAGCATGAAAAGTTGGAGAACTCATGAAGAAATGAAAGAACCGGAAAGCTGTTAAGCCGACCTCTTTGCACTTAAACGACCATAACTTGAGCTACAGAGGTCCAATTGATGCGGTTTCAGTTGGGTTGGAAAGCTAACATTCGGGGCTTCGAAACGATATAAGATTTGCCATAGTTTCTACACGTATGGTGGCGCGCACGCGCAAAGTACGCGCACGCGCCGTTGCTGCCACCTAGTTCACTTAAAGCAAAACGTGGCCAACAAATTCTAAAGCCTTGTGGGCCCAATCCAACTCATTTCTGATGCTATTTAACCCAAGGAGTGAAGAGGGAAACGTGTGTTAGTTACCAATTAGTTTAGTTTAGCTTTGTAATTAGTTTCTAGAGAGAGAAGCTCTCACTTCTCTCTAGAATTAGGATTAGGTTTAGTTCTTAGATCTAGATTTAGATTCATGTTCTTCTACTTCTACATCTCAATTCTTTGTTGCTACATTCAATCTTCTTCTATTCCTTTATTGTAATTTCCTTTATGTTGTTCATATACTTTGTTGTGGATCTAGTATTGTTCCTTCTACATTTTCTTTCAATTCAATAAAAGGTAATTCATAATAAATGTGTCTTCTTTGCTTTTCTATTGTTGATCTCTTGTTTTTGTAGTAGTAGATTCCTTTAATTCTTGCAATTAATAATGTTTACTTCTATTGCACTCTATGTGTTTGTTGAAATGCATCTTTTAGTTTTAGTGTAGATTTTGTTCCTCTTGGCCTAGGTAGAGTAATTAGTGACACTTGAGTTATCTAATCCCTTTGTTGATTGATAATTGGAGAGATTGCTAATTGGTTTGGAGTGCACTAAAGCTAGTCTTTCCTTGGGAGTTGGCTAGGACTTGTGGCTCAAGTCAATTCATCCACTTGACTTTCCTTTAATTAGTAAGGGTTAACTAAGTGGTAGTAATGAACAATTCTCATCACAATTGAGAAGGATAACTAGGATAGAACTTCTAATTTTCATACCTTGCCAAGAGCTTTTTAGGTCCTCCAATAGATTGCAGAAGCCCTGCTGATATAGGTCCTCCTTTCTGGAGCCTAGTATCATCCCTAAAGGCAACCATGCCGTGTCTGCGGAGAGCAGCATAAAGATGATCGGTGAAATTGAAGCGAGTCTCCCCTCTAAAACTCACAAACACATCATATTTCCAATTCTTCTCAAGACACAAGGTGCAATCCATTGCATGTATGTGAATAATAAGGATTAGTTTAATCTGTATGGAAATGATGAGATGCATATCGAGGACTCGGGGAAGAGTGTATGTATCTATATATATATATATATAGTGGCGTCATAGTCATTGTGTGGTGGAAAGTTTAGCTGAAAATTTTTGCATTTGGATAGTGTAGCACTCCAGCATGAAAAGAAGAGAACACTCTAGTGGGACGCAACCTTAATTAACTTCCAACTACTTCACGCGCATTCTTTCAATTACGGCGAAGAGAAAGTTTCTAGGCACCACTTTCATCAAAATCTAGTAAACATTTAATGATTAAGAAAAGAGTATATAATTTTATACCACTAAAAATATTAACAATAATTAATTAATGATTACAAATTACAAAATGTATTACTCCATAATACTATTGTTATTATCAATTTTCCACAAGATGTAAACTCATCTGATGTGGGGACAATATACATGAACATTTTTCTCATATATATAAATAATTATTTAGTAGATATATATATTTGATAAATTAAAATAAAATTTATTTTTGTTAAATTATTTGTAAAATTTTACTATCTTTTTTTCTAGTGAGATTACATGGCAATATTCTAACTATGTTGTAGATTAAATTAAAATATAATATAATATCTTAATATTATTATATCTTTTAATCATTAAAATGCATCTACTCTTGCTTATTGCAAGTTATTTTCTATTTTAAAATATTATTTTTATTAGTATTAGGACTATGCTAGAAAAATTTTTTATTTTTAAAAATTAAATTTATGATAATAAATACTAAACAAGATAAGTTTTTGTTTTTTTTTTCTAATATATATTACCGTTAATAATAATAATACAACTACAAAAATAATTTTAATTGCATGCATTTGTCCCGCTGAAAATTAATCAACGAAAGAGTTTATTTAACAATAATAATTGCATTAAATAATTAATTTGTGAATCTAAATATAATTTAAGCAAAGACTAATGTTTTGACAATAATCATTTATAAAGAAAGAATAGAGAGGTATTCTAAATTACAATCTTTCAATAGTTATTATATTTTTCTAATAAAGACTTTTTTTTTTTAACAAGAGAGTTCAATACAATAAATGAAGTAAGAATAACAATAAGCAAATAGAAAAGTTAAAAAAAAATTACAAAAAAATTCATCAACTATTGTTTGTGCTTCTCCTTCTTATGGTGTACTTTTGATTTTGTACTTCTAATTTTGTACTCATGAAAACATCTTCAACCACTCTAATCTTATTAAAACTTTGTCAATCCAATTGTAAAATCGCTAAGCGAATGTTCCCCAGTTGCATATTTTCTTTTATCAATTCTTACTAAAATTCTGTTAATCTCGTTGAAGTCTCCCATAAAGACTGACATAACTCGCAATATAACTTAATTTCTCCCACACAACAAATTTCTCTTCTCTTGTATGAACTCCATACACCACAGAAAGTATAATTAAAATTATTTTTAGTAAGACCCCTTCAACACACAACCAAAACACCACTTTATGACAACGACTCATTTTAAACTTTATTTCATCCCAAATTAACAGTAAACCACTTGAGGCACCCTCCGACTCAACATATTTTCATCCCGCAGCATCACTCTCCCGAATTCTTATTACATCAAATTTCATCACTACCCGCCACTTAATCTCAAACAAGCCCAATGTATTCAACTTAAATTTTTTCTTGAGGTTTTTGACCATGCTCAATTTTTCATCACCCATTAAACCCCTACCATTCCAAAAACAAATTATTTTAATAAATTATTACACACATTTTTTTTTTATTTTTGGGCTTGCAGCGTCTTGCTTTCTCTTTCTGTTTTGTCAATCTTCTTTTTTTTGAACAATTTCTTCATTTTGTGCTTAGAGAATAGTCATAATATCATCTTTTTCATTGTATAAAATTGCACTTGATTCTAAATATTCTTTTATTTGAGTATTTTTCCTAATTTTGTTGATAAAATTCCAAACTTAGAATTAAAAATAAAAGAATAATTTTTCTTATCAAAATAACAAATTTATACATGTAGAGAATTCTTTGTGGAGATTTAAAAAAAAAAAAAAATCATATACGCCTATGTTGTCCTTTCTCGATTGACCCCATCACCCATGTCCATGTGAAGCTCTTAGTGGTAAATAATATGTGGAAGGTGGGCACAAAGCCCTCAAGATTTTACTTTTTTTTTCACAGCATATCATTTAACTACTTTAAAAGGAAGAAAATAAAGGGAAAAGAATATTAATATTACTATATATGTAGAGCAAAAAATAGATGAAAAAATTATGCAAAATTCACTATTAAGCTGATGTGACAATACTTTTGATTTTAGAACACTAGTAGGTATCAATTTCAGTAAATTAAAAATAGATAACAGATTCGTTTGTCCAAATCTTTTCATTTGCCAAACATTTTTCCTATGGCGGCAAATGGTGCATGTTTCTTGATCTTAGCGGCCTGTCCTATTTTCTTCTCATGACTGTCATTGATGGATGACTAACGAAATTGATGAGCAATTATAGAGAAGGATCTCATATACATGACTTGTAGCTTCTTAGCATGTTCGGTATTCTCCACATGAACGACGAAAAATTTACAACATTGACTATCTACAGTGAGTCTTCTCCACTATGGCTTGTGCTGCAAACAAGAATATCTCTAACATGACCAATATGGATCACATCATTCTCTCAAATCCCAAGGATGTCTTTATGAAAAAATGTAAAGTTTAATTATTCTATTATTTTTATACTAAATTAAAATTTTTAAGTAAGTCTTTTTTAAGTATTTTTTGTTTTCTTTTTAAATTAACAAATAAGAATCTAATTATAAATCATCGTCTCATTTTCCTTATATGACACTGTGTGATGGTGACTAACTAAATTCATGAGTATTTAGGAAAGGATCTCATAGATAGCGGCAGACCTTTAAATGGAGTTCCGATCCGCGACGGATTAGTCCTTGGTCTGTCGAATCGGGAGATACCTTAGGCAACCAAAAAAATAGGTTGAATTTTATTTTTGCTAGTAATAATATTATGAAATAATATTATAAAATTATAAATTTTATGAATTATTGAAAAAATTCATAGAATTAATGGATCTCTTTAAAAAAAATTGGTAGAAATAAAAGTTTTTACCTATCTAAAAAGATTAGCTAGTATCAGAGTTTTGGACACACTCTAATACTATTGTGTTGACACTTGGATTTATTTAACTATTTAAATTAAAACCAATCAACCTAACCTTTAATATTTAATAAGAAAACTAAAAATACAAAAAAAAAAACACAATAAAAAAAGCTTTAATAAAAAAATTATTATTCAAATAGTTGTTACAAATAACTCACACTCTTACAACTCAAATTCTCACCTTTATTTATAAGTCATCTACCTCCTTGTATATGACTAAGTTAAAGTTAGAACTAAACAAGTACTAAATACTAATTTGCGAGACGAGTTTGTTGAGTGGTTCAATTCGGACAGTAGTAAAATAAACTCAAAACAGAACCATCCCAACAGAAATGTGAAAAAAGGGTCCATAACCTATAATAATAAAATAAAAAAAGAAACAAACTATTAGAAGAGTATCATCTGCTGATAGCCAAGAATCTTGTAAAGTTGATGATGTTCAAAAAAGGCTATCTCGCAAACTATATTAGAGAGAAAATGAAACGGTTTGTGATTCCAATTTCATATTTAAATCAAACTTTGCTTCGGGAGTTACTAAGCAAGACAGAAGAAGAAGAATTTCAATGGGAGTTATTAGACAGAAGAGAATGCTTTCATGGACCTCACTTCTTACTTGAATGGATTATGATTTATGAGTAATACTAAAAGAAACTCACAGAGGATAGTTGAGTAACAATTTTGTAGATAAGGCGCTTAGAATTTGTTTTTCAATCCTTCTTTTGTTGTGAAACTAGCATCTTAGTTAGATATCAAAGATGTAAATATTAGAAATGGATTAATACATTTTATCATCAAATATTTTTAGACTGTTATTACTTATTATTGTGCAATTTGCATATGTTCTTTAAATGTATTTTTTACTTTTTAGCTACTGCTATTGTTGCAAGAAAATAGCGTGTATTAAAATACAACTGAAATTGGAGCGGAATTTTGGAAGATACTATCTATCTAGCCTATTTTCAGCATCTAAATTCTTCTGAATATTTATACTTAAAAATTTATAAGTTTTTCTTTCAAAAAACACATACATGTACCATTGTTGGTTGGATCCATAAATTGCTATTATTATTATTATTATTATTATTATTATTATTATTATTATTATTATTATTATTATTATTATTATTATTATTATTATTATATGAAAATCTTTTCATAGAAAATATAAAATATAAGTTAAGATTTTAAGTTTTTTATGTATTTAGTTTATTGGAAAAACTAAAATTTCTTTTTTTACCATTTTAACTAATGTTTTTACTTTTTAGGATATTTTTATAACTTAATATATATGATTATATGAATTCAAATGAATAAACTTCAATTGAATATTTAATTTTGAATCCAATATTTTTAAAACTGACTGATTGTTTTATTTTTATGTTATAGTAATTTAATTAAAAACATTTAAATTACAAAAACCCATTTGTAAATGTAAAACAAAATTATCATTGCTGTTAAAATGTTACAAGTTACAAAATTATCATTGATGAATATAAGGATTGCGGACTATTTATTGGTGATCTTGAATTGCGAGAAACTTGTGGTTGGGACTCTGAGCTGAAGAATTGGCGCTAAACATCATAGTTGGGTTAAATTGTTCCAAATCTTCCTTAAATATCCAACGGTAACCACACCTCTTCACTTCTACTACTTCTGGATAATCACTTATGGTATGCAATTCAATACCATGAAGATCAGATGCTACTTCTTTTATTTCCCTTGCATAATCATTGATGAAAACTTCCCGGGAGATAAACTTTAACAACATATGATCTACTTCAGTTGTGATCAAATCTTTCTTAAGACATATTGGAATTCGGGAATAAATGTTCTCATAGGAACGAGTACAACGCAAACCAAAACCAATTAGAACTCGAGGATCTCTTGTTTCTTCAAACAATTGAGTTGGATCATGATGTGCAACAAATGTTACACAACAAGCAATGCCAATCCAATTATTGTCATCCACAATGAGAGATGGATCAAGGCTCACTGAACCACCCGTGTTCTGTTTGCTGAACCACCTTGGAATTTTAGTTCCTTGAACAACAGCTTCAATTGTGCATTTGGGTAAGGAGCATTGCAGGTTCACCTGCCACCGTAGAAATTAGGTACGATTAACAATATAAGTTCATAATATACACAGAAAAAAGCAAAATGGGAAAAGAAAGAAGGAATTGAAGTTGGTACCTGAATCATTTTTATCATCCATGAAATAACTGTCACACCACAACCTTCCGTGTCACTCAAATTCGGGCAGTTGAAAACATATATTCCTCCATAATATACTCTTCTGATCGGCAAAAGTGTACTAGGCAACCACTTTAGATGCTTACAGTACTCCAAGTTCAACCAAGTTAGCTTGGGAAGTTCCTTGATGCAATGAGGTGGTGTAACAAAATTGTTTCCCCCTATGTTTAAATATTGTAAACAACGTAACTGTCCAATAGCATCAGGGATTTGAACTAGATTACAGAAACTTATGTCAAGATATACCAAAGCTGGGAAACGGGACAAAATAGGCACCAACAAACCAACTGAATTGGAGCACCTTCTAGAAGATAAAAAGTTGAGAGGCCTTGTAAAAGTTTTGCATATGGAGGTTGTCATATGGCTTTGCACACTTTGACCTGTATTCAACTGCTTGCTTTGTCTTGGTTTCTCTAACAACTGATATTTAAGTAATTTCCAACACCCAGATAGGTGTAGATATTTAAGAGAATTAAGATGAAATATGCTGTTGGGAATACTCACAAGATTTTTACAGTTTTCTAGATTCAAATAAAGAAGCTTTTCCAGAGAACCAATAGATGCATCAAGGTGAACAAGTTTCACACATCCTTTAAGATTTATGTACTCAAGATTTGGGGCCTGAGATAAATTTGGTATCTTTACAAGATTTTTGGAATGACATAGTTCCAGATATGTCAAATTATGGAGATCCTGCAATTAAGTGAACGAAAAGAGAAAGAATAAGAAAATTGTGTTCTTGTTTTCTTTCAAATATAATTAAAACATGAATAATACAATGATATCTATCATACCTTTATTCCCTCCCATAGTTCTTTGATGTTGCTATAATGTAGGATTAATTTAACGAGTTTATTTGGCTGAAAGCTTGATGGCAAACATGTAAAAGGATAGTCTTCCCAATCAACATACCCCAACTCATTAGAAAGAAAATTAAGACATCCTAAGAAATTCACTTCTCGGAGGATGAGTAATTGAAGGTGCCTCATTTGTGATAAAGCTTCAACCCTCAGTGTTGTCCTTTCTGACATCTCTTCTCTATTTTGATGAAATCTTGGCAGAACTATGGCTTCAAGGTTTTTTGCTGCCTGAAACATTAGACCTTTGAAAATTATTTAAATTCTAAAAATAAAGTCAAGAACAATATTCTCAATAACTATTTTACCTTGTTTTCCCGCAAGACATCACTTAGATCCTTTTGATTCCATAACCTACTCCACTTTCTTGGTTCTTTGGGCGATTTTTCTCGAACAATACTTCTACCCAAATCTCTCAACAAATCATGCATATTGATAATATCGTCCCACTTATAAGTTATGAGTGACTTATCAATGAGAATTCTTAAACCAATATCAGGTTGAAATCCTCGAATACTTAAAATATCTTCTACATCCCATTTTCCATTCCCAGAGGGAAAGAAACATGCAATATCAAGAAATATCTCCTTTTCCATCTCCTCAAGTCCATCATAGCTGATTCTAAGCACATCTAGAATGTCTTTTGTTGGTTTTTCTTTTAGTCTAACTAATGCACTACTCCACTCAGACACATTTCGCCCAAACAAAAATGAGCCCAACACTCTAATTGCTAACGGGAGTCCACTAGCATATGTTAATGCAGAAGTTGTCAAACGTCTGTAATCTTGTGCAACATGATTACATTTGAAAGCTTTTCTACAAAACAATTGCAGAGCATTCTCATCATTTAAGAGTTGAACTTTATAAACTCCATCCACTCCATACTCTCTCAATATATGTTCATCTCTAGAAACTATAATTATTCTACTCCCTGGACCTAGCCATTCTCGTTTTATAGCCAACTTCTCCAACTGAATTCCTTTTTCAACATTATCTAGAACTATGAAAACCTTCCTATGGCGTAACCTAGTTTGAATAAGATTATTTGCCAACGAAAGATTGCATATAAGAAAATCTTCTTCCTTGAAAGCTTGACAAAGAAGTTGCTTTTGTACACCAAGTGGACCATAATGTCTGTATGTTTCGCTTACATCATCTACAAAACATGAAACATCATATTGATGAGAGATTGCTTCATATAAAATGGTGGCAAGAGTTGACTTTCCTATACCACCCATTCCACAAATCCCTACCACACGAACATCATCATCCAAGCCTAAAGCTAGAATCTTTTTGAGTTCTTCTAAAGGGGATTGCATCCCAACTATATCATTAGATAGACTTGATGATGGTTTGGGACTCAATATACTTGTTACCGCTTTCACGAGTTCCTCAATCTTAGCAGATTGTGACCTGAATATATAGTAAAAAAGGTGAAAAACAAAAGACAGAACATGATAATAGAGTTTTGAAAACTTAAATTCTTAGTTCAACAAAACTATGTATACCATGAGATGGTCTATCAATCATAATTGTCCAATGAAATCTTTGAAATGTCTTTATTTTAAAGGAGTAAATAGCAAAACATAGAACTGTTTACTCACTTATTCCTCATATCCCAGCCAGAGAGATTGGCTACTTGTGTTAGAGCTGCCCTCCATCTTCGCACTTGCTCCGTCATCTCTGCATCATCTTTGAATCTTTCTTCATGTTTCATAAAGGCTTTTTCATAATTTCCACTTTGCCTTCTCACCTCAGTCGGACTCACATCATAGAAAACAGGCAGAACACGCTGTCCCGGTATTTCAATACAATCAGCTATCTTTGCTAGTTCTTGCAAGCACCATGTGGAGGAAGCATAGTTGATAGAGAAGACAACAATCAGGACCTGTGATGCTTCAATAGCTTCCAGGAGCCCCGCAGATAATAAGTCCTCCTTTCTGGAGCTTAGTATCATCCCTGAAGGCAACTATGCTGTATCTGTGGAGAGCATCAAAAAGTTGATCGGTGAAGTTGTAGCGAGTCTCGCCTCTGAAACTCACAAACACATCATATTTCCAATTCTTCTTATGAGACAAGGGGCTTTGGATTCTCATGCAATCCATTGTAAGTGATTAATAAGGATTAGTTTAATCTGTATGGAAATGAGATGCATACGGAGGACTCGGGGAAGAGTATATATATATATATATATATATAGTGGTGGCGTCATAGTGATTATTTAGCTGAAAATTCTTGCATTTGGATAGTGTAGCACTGCAGCATGAAAAGAACAAAACACTCTAGTAACCTTAATTAACTTCCAACTACTTCACGCGCATTCTTTCAATCTATTCTTAATATATAAAAGTAGGTACATAGGTTTACACACATTATTTCTAAGTCTTCTTCTATTAACACCATGTCAACACTGTCACTTACTTAGCAAAATTTTAGAATCCACCACTCAAATCTTGCCAAATCAACTTTTATTTTTCAAATAAAAAAAAAACACAAAAAAATAACTTTTCTCATATTTTCTTGAAATCCTCTTCCTCTTGGCACCTCTTCTATATTAAGATTCTATTTTCTCCATCCTCTTCCAATTCCATGAGCTATTGTTTTTCCCTCAAAATAAATTGTCCATCACGATGTCCAGCAGAGCCGCATTGTATAAATTGCAGAAACAGGACAAACTTCATTCCTCTTGTTGCGGTTTTCCTGTCAGAACTCGATTCTGGGTCTCAGACCAACGTCACCATTCGGCGCCGCCAACATAGGAAATTCGTCCCAGGTATCTTCCTAAAGATTTTCAACTTTGCCGTTTATTCTTCTCATTCTGTTGTTCAATATCATTTTCAATAGCTTTATTTATTCGTTGATAATCTAAAAATTGAAAACTCGAGAGTATTAGAGTCAAATTCAGAGTTTTATAGCCTTGATTTTATTCATATTTTACATCATTTGACATGAAGTGCATATAACTAATTTCCTCTCAAATCAAGCTTTTACAGCTTTTTCTTTTTTCCAAAAAAAAAAAAAGCAGAAAAAATAAATTCTAAAGTAGAATGGAGTAATCATACCAACCTGCAGCTAAAATTAGAAACCACCACATAAAAATATATCTCATTTGAGAATTATCAAGTGATATTGATTTTTTTGTTCAATTATTTTTAATTTTTTAACATAGTACAGCAATCCTATCAACAGCAAAAAAGAAACCACTTTTATAGTACTAGATTTTTAGTAATTTTGTAATGTTACTATTAAATTAAAAAGATATTTTTTTAAGCTAGAGAGAGTATTTGACTAGCCCTGTTGAATATTGATATTTTTTTAATCAATTGTGGAACTTCGGAAGATTAACTACTCCATTTATTTGTCCTATTTTGGTATTTTGGTCTTTCTTTTTTGCTTTGTCATTTTTAGTACGTATCAAGCAAAAGTAACAAAAATGATCCCAAGCTTCTATTCTTAATATATAAAAGTAGATGGATAGGTTTACTCATATTATTTTTAAAACATCTTTTTCTTTTTACTAATGTCATGTCAATAACATTATTTACGTAGCAAAATTTTAGAATCAACTACTCAATTTTTGTCAAATCAACTATTATTTCCAAATCAACAAAAAAATAAAATATACAAAAAACAATACAATAATACCAACGACAATAATTAGAAATTAATAGTGTCTAACCAAATTTATAACTTACGAAGATATTAAATCCATATCCCTATATTTATTATATCTTACCGTTATAAACAATACAATAAATTTATAACCCCAATAATTAATTCATTAATTTCTATAAATATGTAAAATCCCTACAATACCCTTATTTCCCTTTTTTTCAAACCAAACCCTAACCCTCTTCTAACATACTCACTCACCTCTCACAGCCGCACACACACTCGCCCACACCCTCTTCCTCACAGCACACACCCACGAGCTGAGAAAAGAAAAAAAAAAAGAAAGATGGAGATCGAGAGAGTGAAGGAGAGGAGGAGAGAAGGAAGAAGAGGAGGGAGAGGGTTACTGCACCGGTGTCGTGCCTCACCGTATCCAACTTGCCATTGCGTCGCCACCGCACCCGTCTCGCGCAGCTGCATTCAGCTCGCTGTCGCGCCGCCTTGCCGTCGTTGCTGCCGAAGAAATCGCCGTTAGAGGGAGACCTTGTCGTTGCAGCGGAAAGCGCAGAGTACGAAGAGAGGGTGAGAGAGCTACAAGATGGAGGGAAGGAGGGTGGCAGTCGTGAGAGGAGGTGACGATGGAGGTTTCTGCTGTTGCCGTCGCTGGAACTCACCGCTGGTGCACTGGAGCTACTTCATCCCCTAACTTGCTCCACCGTGGCTGACCCCTGTCCTCCCTGTTTTCGTCGGAGTTACTGATGCCACTGCTGGAGGAGAAGATCTAATGGCACTACTGTTTTGCTTCACCAGTGTAGCTCTTACTGTTGCCGGAAAACATGCTACAACTTCCAAACTTGCCGGAAACACTGTCTTGCCACTGTTCTGGTCTAGTTTCTTCCCTTGATCTGTTCCAATTTCACCTTATCTCTGCCGCCATTTCATTTCTCTGTCTTGCTCTTATTCTGATTTATTTTTGGCCTCTATTCTGTTTTAGATTTTCAGAACTATATTTGTATTTGTCTTTCATTCGATTTGAATCTACTGCCTTTGGCTGGTGTCGTGGCCATTGTTGCTATCGTAAGAATTGAAGTTGCTGCACTGTCCCAGTTCAAGTTTCGCGCTCTTTCGTACCCTTTTAATTTGGCACCTGAGTTCGGCCTCTTCGGTCCCTTAGGACCATGTTGTGAGTAGGCTTTACATTTATAATTGTTTGATTGTGCATCTATAATTATTTTGATATATATCAATTATGATTTTTGAATTATACTCACTATATTTGCCTTGAATGATTTTAAATGGATTAGAATAATTGATTTTTTAGAATTAAATAATTCATTTTTATGAAGTTTATACTTTCGGAACTATACATGAGACTATATATATTTTTGAAGAAGTTTTGTATTATTCTAAAATGTTTGATTTTAATTGAAAATCTGTTTTTAAAGCATTGAAGTATTTGTTAGTACTCACTTTAAAGGTTGTGAAATATATTTGAAATTTCTTATGATTGAAAAAGTAGGATTGGAAAGATTTCTGATGAGAAAGTATAATATGATTTGATTTGATTCGATATCTTATATATTTGAAAGATCAAGGATTTATTGTATTTGAAACTATATGTTTTGAATTGGTTTGGGAGGCTCGTATTAGAAAATCGTAGTTAACGGCGGTTATGACGTTAACTTAGATGCATCTAACTCAGACTCCAGCTAGCAGGGGTGTTGCTAGCCTAACGTGTAGGCCACACGTTAGATCTGTTATTCTGTTAGAACACACGAGAGGAAAGGGCTACCCTTAGAGGTGGAGCCGCCCAAGTGTGGATTATTTGATTTGATTTCTGTATGAGAACTCCCTTATTGATTCACATATTCGTATAAATTATTATTTTCTAACTAAAATTATTTTTATGATAATGTTTATATGGTCTCATGTGGATTATAGATGTATTATCTAGTCACTGAGTTGCAAAACTCACCCTTTTTTTTTAAAAAATCTTTTTCAGGAACAAATACTTGAATGTGTGAGCCTTCTATTCAAGAGTAATGATCTGCAATTGGTACTTCATTTTTGTTGAGTTCTTAGACGTCATATGCTCCATATGTCACAGACAGGATTCATCTATATTTACTTATTTTACCTTTTATTAAAAATATGTAATTATTCATTTTAGAAACTGTAAATTTATTTAAAAATATTTGTAATTTTCTTATTTAATTTATATTTGAGTCTGATAGGCTTGCTATGGAACTGTTTCCTTGAGCGTCGGTCATGGTTCATTTTGGGCCGTGACAAAGTGGTATCAGAGCTTAGGTTTAATCTGTGTAACATGGAGCAAGTGTCCTATGGTAGGATCACAATTGTATAAATAGAAGCGTGCCTATTTATACAAATTGTGGCACTATCAGAGGCCTGTAGGAATGTCATTCTTATCTTTTAAGTCATTTTTGTCATTCTTGTCTTCTGGTTCTTGTTACCATGTGTTCGTTGCCGCTTCTTGCCACCACTTTCTTCTTCTTTGTACCCAACCTCGAGTCATCATTTGGTACCTTTTCTTGAATTTGCTTTTGCAATGACTTCAATTTCGGTTCTGGTTCGCGATTTATGCCTTGTAGCTAATTCTAATCTTTCTCGCCTTTGGTGAATGTATGCTTTAATTCTTATTCGTCTTTGTGTTGTTCTCTGTGATTCTTGATGTCAATATCTCATGCATTACTTGGATGATTCGATCGGTGTTTGCCGTGAATTATTATCTAATTCTCTTATAGAAATGTATTTGGATTTGTGGATTTCATGGATTTTTGTTGAGTTTCTGATCAAAATGCTTTGTTCGGAATTTGATAAACGATATTGCAGTTTTTCTTCTTATGTTGATAATCTTTAAAGTTATAACATAATTTTGATTTGCTTTTGATTCTTTCTTTTAAATCAATAATTTAAAAAAAAACTGTTATTTAGTTGCTCAAGAAGAAGGACTATGTGATGAAACATATGAATAGAGTGCTATTTTTGTTTGTTTGATTGATGATTTTATCTGCTTATGTATAGTGAATTAATTGGGTGATTAGTTAGATGGATCGAAGGTCTTTTTGATCTAGAAGTTTGTTTGAGTTTTTCTAATTTGATGATCTAGTTCTATTATGGTATTGTGATGCTGGACATGGCTTTTCTGTCACGGAATTGTTGTGATTATGTTGTTTTATAATTTTTCTATTGTTGTTGAATTCTGATGATTTCTACAGAATATGATGCTTGTGAAAGAAATTAGTTATTTCAAGAGATTTCTGAGAGATATGTGATACTTAAAGAAAGAGGTGAGAGCTAACTTTGCAGAAACTTAAATTGAGGAACAAGGAGAGAAATTACTTAGCTTTTGGATGCTTACAATATAATGTTTCACAACTTTCTATCTACTCAATGAGGACCCCTTTCACTCTATTTAGATGAAAGTAAAGCTCAGAAGATTTTCTCTTATACTACCTTTATACTTTTTCAGGTTTATCATTAGTTAGATTAAGAAACATTTTTCGTGATCATGTCGAAATGATTTCATACTTTCAAGTGAATTTTTATAATCATGTTCATTATTTTGAAACTGAAAGTTAAAATAATTTGGTTGGTCTGACTTTAGAAGTGCACACCACAGCCGATGTGTCTGTGTCTTTTAATAATTATGTGCTTTGCTTTGATTTCATTGTTGCAACAGTAGATTACATTTAGACAGGAATGTCTTACTAAAGGGCAGATCAAACAACCTACTTTATATGTATTATCATGACAAAAATTTCGTTTATGTATGAATGACAGTGTGTTAGAAACTTAGAATCAACTCTTAATTTTATTTATTTTGGTGATGTTTGTCTTTTATTTTTTTTTTATTAGCTGATTTTAGATATATGATTGTAACTGTGATAGCAGTAAATGCTACTTTGTTGTTTGAAATTGATTTTAAACTGAATATTTGTTCGAGTGGTATCTCAGTTTATTCGTTGTGAAGGAACTTGGTCTACTTTCAAATAGGATAATGCATGTGAAGGTGAAGCATAGATTGTGAATGTTTGCTTTTTGTTGGCGAGTAAAAGATGACCTTTGCTTTTTGGCTAAGATCTGAAACTTGAACATTTTCTTAATCCTTGTTTTTTTGAAAATCCCTCTGTTCTCAACTATTGTTCTTCTTCTCAGAGATTTGGGGAGATTGGTTTTCTGAACTTGTGAGGTTGAAATCGTAGGTCTTAGATATTGAAGATAATTTCTGGTAATTTCAAATAGAAAAGATTGGATATCTAATTACTTAAAGTTGAATAAATTCTTTATATGAGTTTTTTTCTTATTATATTCACGGATTATTATAAAGTAGGCATTGTAAAAAAAATTGATTACTTTTCTAATTTTACTATTTTAAGACAGCTTTGATACTTGTTTGCTATGTATGAAGATTAGAGATGTCTAAACTTTAAATAAACTGATGGGTTCACTTTGAGTCACTGGGTTTGATCTTAAATTGTTTCATCATAACTTGTTAACATGAGAAATGATGGGTATGGATTGATGACATTTTGATCTTGGAGATGTAAAATTTATCAATATTTTTTTTCTTTTCATGAGTTTCCTATTTTTAGTTGGTTCATTTATTTCGAATTTTTTTTCATATGTTGCATTTGCTCATTCTAAATATTTTTTTTATTAATATACTTTGATTGATTGTGTTTGAATATTTCATTTAGTTATCATTGTTGATATTTAGAAGTAGAAATCTCTGGGTGATACTATTTTTTTTTCTTATATATGCTGGCTTCTAATTTTGGATGCAACATCTATGTCCTTTTCCTAATCTGCTCTTTCAATTATTTGCAATATTCTTACCGTTTTTGGTCTTTTTAGAGTCTTGATGATGATGTTGATTAGGAATGGTTATGGAATAAGGAATATGGCAAAGCTTTTTCGGTGATTTCAACATTTACTTATGCCGTAAAGCCTCTTATGCTATGATGATATTGTTCTACTGGACTTTGTTTTGTTTTGTTCGCTTTCTAGTTTTGTTGTAAAATATGTATATATTTCTACATTCTATTTAGCGTTGTCACATTTTGTGGTATGATTGTTGAGCATGGTGCATACAGAGCAAAAAATTTTAACCTACGAGAAATAGTTCTTTTAAACTCCTGCGTTTCTTTTATTTGAGTAATGGTAATCGTTAAGTTTGGGAATGTTAGGTGTTCTTCTTGGGATAGTTTGTGTTGAAGTATGCGCTATAATCGTGCCGCGTAATTTGATGGATCGTTCATTCCTCTATATTTCATATTGGGAGTTTCTTGTTTCAATTCTTGTTGAAATGAAATTTGATTATTTTGTTTCATGTCCTACATCTTAAGCATATTTCAATCTGATCGTGCTTTTGGCTATTCTATAGATTCTCGGCAACATAGGTGTTGATGTTGCATTCCTTTACGTGAACTGTATAACTCCTTGATGTACTCTGAACTTGCTTTACTGTGATACACCATATTTCTAGTATTCTCCTCGAATTTTTGTCCCATATTTTCTTGGAAATTTTTTTTTTGATTTGATTCTTTTCTTGCCTGATTGTGTACCTAATCATTCTCTTAAATCTTTGTGAATATTACTGTTGATTTAAGTGGTCATCTCTTGTGAACTTCGTACTTCTTGATCCAACATAAACTTGTTTTGACTTTATATACCATCTTTTCTTTTATTGTTATATTAAAGTTTCTTGATTCAGATTTCCTTGTTAAGATGCAATTGATTCTCTTTTTGGCATGCTTCACTGTTTTTGTATATCCTTGTTTAGTTGCGATCCTACGCATCTCCCCGAATTCTTGCGAACACCATCTGTGATGTTTGCTCTTTTCTGCCTAAGTTTTGAATCTTTTTAAGCAAACTCGTGATTATTTCAATGTCACGTGCGATTCCCAGATGTAGCAAGCGATACGTTAGTTCTTTAGGACACAGCTAATCGATGCTGAAGTTCGAAAAGTTGTAATTCAAACACTTGACATAAGACTGGTTGCTACCATGCATATGTACTACAGAACCAAGATTGTATTTAGAAAAGATTGACGAACGACGTGAAGAAGGCTATGTATATCTGAGTTGTCAAGAGAACGAGAGTAGGGATATGCCAACGACATCGTTTTATCAGGATCCTATCTTGTAACTTTTGCACCTCGTTATACACATTTCTCATGTTCGGTAAAGTGCTAAAACCATGTAAAGTTTTGCAGATCATATCAATTTTCGAGGGCGAAAATTTTTATAAGTAGGGTAGAATGTAAAATCCCTACAATACCCTTATTTCCCTTTTTTTCAAACCAAACCCTAACCCTCTTCTAACATACTCACTCACTTCTCACAGCCGCACACACACTCCCCCACACCCTCTTCCTCACAGCACACACCCACGAGCTGAGAAAAGAAAAAAAAAAAGAAAGATGGAGATCGAGAGAGTGAAGGAGAGGAGGAGAGAAAGAAGAAGAGGAGGGAGAGGGTTACTGCACCGGTGTCGTGCCTCACCGTATCCAACTTGCCATCGCGCCGCCACCGCACCCGTCTCGCGCAGCTGCATTCAGCTTGCTGTCGCGCCGCCTTGCCGTCGTTGCCGCCGAAGAAATCGCCGTTGGAGGGAGACCTTGTCGTTGCAACGGAAAGCGCAGAGTACGAAGAGAGGGTGAGAGAGCTACAAGATGGAAGGAAGGAGGGTGGCAGTCGTGAGAGGAGGTGACGATGGAGGTTTCTGCTGTTGCCGTCGTTGGAACTCACCGCTGGTGCACTAGAGCTACTTCATCCCCTAACTTGCTCCACCGTGGCTAACCCTTGGCCTCCCTGTTTTCGTCGGAGTTACTGATGTCACTGCTGGAGGAGAAGATCTAATGGCACTACTGTTTTGCTTCACCAGTGTAGCTCTTACTGTTGCCGGAAAACATGCTACAACTTCCAAACTTGCCGGCAACACTGTCTTGCCACTGTTCTGGTCTAGTTTCTTCCCTTGATCTGTTCCAATTTCACCTTATCTCTGCCGCCATTTCATTTCTCTGTCTTGCTCTTATTCTGATTTATTTTTGGCCTCTATTCTGTTTTGGATTTTCAGAACTATATTTGTATTTGTCTTTCATTCGATTTGAATCTACTGCCTTTGGCTGGTGTCGTGGCCATTGTTGCTATCGTAAGAATTGAAGTTGCTGCACTGTCCCAGTTCAAGTTTCGCGCTCTTTCGTACCCTTTTAATTTGGCACCTGAGTTCGGCCTCTTCGGTTCCTTAGGACCATGTTGTGAGTAGGCTTTACATTTATAATTTTTTGATTATGCATCTATAATTATTTTGATATATATCAATTATGATTTTTGAATTATACTCACTATATCTGCCTTGAATGATTTTAAATGGATTAGAATAATTGATTTTTTAGAATTAAATAATTCGTTTTTATGAAGTTTATACTTTCGGAACTATACATGAGACTATATATATTTTTGAAGAAGTTTTGTATTATTCTAAAATGTTTGATTTTAATTGAAAATCTATTTTTAAAGCATTGAAGTATTTGTTAGTACTCACTTTAAAGGTTGTGAAATATATTTGAAATTTCTTATGATTGAAAAAGTAGGATTGGAAAGATTTCTGATGAGAAAATATAATATGATTTGATTTGATTCGATATCTTATATATTTGAAAGATCAAGGATTTATTGTATTTGAAACTATATGTTTTGAATTGGTTTGGGAGGCTCGTATTAGAAAACCGTAGTTAACGGCGGTTATGACGTTAACTTAGATGCATCTAACTCAGACTCCAGCTAGTAGGGGTGTTGCTAGCCTAACGTGTAGGCCACACGTTAGATCTGTTATTCTGTTAGAACACACGAGAGGAAAGGGCTACCCTTAGAGGTGGAGCCGCCCAAGTGTGGATTATTTGATTTGATTTCTGTATGAGAACTCCCTTATTGATTCACATATTCGTATAAATTATTATTTTCTAACTAAAATTATTTTTATGATAATGTTTATATGGTCTCATGTGGATTATAGATGTATTGTCTAGTCACTGAGTTGCAAAACTCACCCTTTTTTTTAAAAAAAATCTTTTTCAGGAACAAATACTTGAATGTGTGAGCCTTCTATTCAAGAGTAATGATCTGCAATTGGTACTTCATTTTTGTTGAGTTCTTAGACGTCATATGCTCCATATGTCACAGGCAGGATTCATCTATATTTACTTATTTTACCTTTTATTAAAAATATGTAATTATTCATTTTAGAAACTGTAAATTTATTTAAAAATATTTGTAATTTTCTTATTTAATTTATATTTGAGTCTGATAGGCTTGCTATGGAACTGTTTCCTTGAGCGTCGGTCATGGTTCATTTTGGGCCGTGACAAAATAACTCATTCAATGTAATAAACATTCATATTACAAATGTCATAATAATATTATTAATAATAATAAATTTTACGTTACAAATATTCAAATTCCATACTATTTGAACTACTTATACAAGTCTCTTATTAGTATTCCTTCAAATAATATCAAATTTAGCACAAAAAATTTATGTCCGAACTACACACCATCTCAAACTTACTCAATAGAGATAAATATATGTTGAATGTAAAAAGTGTAAAAAGAAAGCATATGAAAAAAGAGATAACTACGCTTGTAGCACATGTAATCAAACACCATAATATCCAACAATATGGTAACTCTTTATGTTTTTCATAATCTCATCTATCAAATTATTAGTTACTAACTCAATACTTATTTTAAGTTCAAAATTCAATTAAAGGTTTCTAATCAAAGTGGTACAACAACTTTTGTACTATTTGATGGCGAAACAAAAAAGTATTAGATACAACTGTTTCAAATCTAATGGCACTCCAGAAAAGTAATGACCTTGAAGCACTACCCCAATTGAAAAATTTTTGTAACCTCACTTATATTTGAAGTCAATGTAAATGATTTTAATCTTAAATAAAGTTCTCAACAATACAATGTTACCAAGACATTTGTTCTAACAAAAAATACTGAATCTCAACGCCCATTACAACAAATAAAACAGATAATATTAAAAAAAAATACTTATTTTAGACATCATTTTTATTTCTAATTTAAATTATTCATTGATTATAGGAACCAACTTCGCTATAGGATCTCATTCTAGTTATTGCTAATTTTCCACTAGATGTAAACTCATTTGATGTGGGGACAATATATATGAACATTTTTTTCATATATATAAATAATTATTTAGTAGACATATATATTATATAAATTAAAATAAAATTTATTTTGGTTAAATTATTTGTAGAATTTTACTATCTTTTTTTCTAGTGAGATTACACAGCAATATTCTAACTATGTTGTAGTTTAAATTAAAATATAATATAATATGTTAATATTATTATATTTTTTAATCATTAAAATGCATGTACTCATAGTTAAACATTTTATTGTGAGCTATTTTTTATTTCTAAATATTATTTTTATTAGTATTGCGACTATAATTGAAAATTTTTTAATTTTTGAGAATTAGATTTGTGGTAATAAATGTTAAATAAAATAAGTTTCGACTATTTTTCTTTTTCTAGTATTATCATTAAGAATAATAACAATGCAACTACAAAAATAATTTGAATTGCATTTGTCTCGCTGAAGATTAATCAACTAAAGAGTTTATTTAACAGTAATAATTGCACTAAACAATTGATTTTTGAATCTAAATATAGTTTAAGCAAAGACTAATGTTTCGACAATTATCATTTGTAAAGAAAGAATAGAGAGATTCTAAATTACAATCTTTCAGTTGTTATTGTATTTTTTCTAATAAAGACTTATAAATGGATATTCTTTTATTTGAGTATTTTCCCTAATTTTGTTGATAAAATTCCAAATTTAGAATTAAAAATAAAAGAATAATTTTTCTTATCAAAATAACAAATTTATACCTGCGGAGAATTCTTTGTGGAGATTTTTTAAAAAATCATGTACGCGTATGTTGTCCTTTCTCAATTGACCCCATCACCCATGTGAAGTCGTCCTTACACATTATTTGGTTTAAAGAAAATTGAGTAGAAAAAAAAATGTAGGTATGAAAAATGAATGAAAAATTAAAATTTTCATTGTTTGGATCAGGATAAAAAATTAAAAAAAATAATAAAGAAGTGGTATGAAGCCATCTAAAACTTCTCGGTCATCAAATGAAAACTGATAAAAAAAAGGTGTAAACAATGATAAAAATATAAATTTATTCTTCGTGTAACAGAAAAAATAAAATTCTCAAATTCACTTTCATCTCAAAATACGTTTCTTGTCTTCTTTCTAGTTTCACCGTCGTTGTCAACAAAGCCTTCAATGTAAACCCCGGTTAAATTAGTAGATAATTAGTTAATAAATTATTTTTTAATAAGAAGGATTATAAATGCGAATATTATATCAAAATAGGGTAGAGCTCATCGAAACGAGAATTTTGACACTAATTTTGAAGAAAACGGTTCAAGAATGGACCGAAAGGACCGAACCGGCTGAACCAAACCCGAACCGGGCTGTCGGTTCAACCGGACCAGCCCTATTAAATGAACCCAGCTTTGTCTTCTCCTTCATTACTGCAGCAACGAAGCTTTCAGCTTCCAGGGAAAAGAGAAACGAGAAATATCCCGTAACCCTAACGTAAATTTCCGATCCCCGTAATTTCTCCGTCCGAGCTCCAATCGCCGCACCGTTTGCGGCCACGCGTTCACCGCGTCGAGCTCTACATTTCTATCGGAACAATTTCATAGGTAACTTGTTTAATCACTCTCAGCTTTATCTTCCCCCAATTTTCGAATTTTAAGTGGGAATATTGAATTTCTTTGATTTCTGATGTTTTAGGATCCAATTAGCTTGAGAGAAACGTTCACTCTTACTTATGTGAAGCTTGGGTAAGGTGAGGATACGATAATTCTATTTTAATTTCATTAAATTTGAGCTTTGAGTATTAAATTGGGTATATATGTATTATGAATGTGTATTAGGTTGAAAATAAATAATTGGAGCTTGAAATTGTGAATACTGAAACTTGGAGGAAGCGGATTAGTTGAGTTTTGAGGGGCTGTCTTGGTTTTGAATAAATAGCTTTGGTCGTTACGTGGAAATCGGCTAAGGTATGGTTTAGGTTTCTTGCATTTAATATATAATGTTCTGTGAGAACTTAGGCTAGACGGCCATAGGATAAGTTGGAATGCAGGTGTATGTTTAATGTTTAGTAATTTGTTGATGAATATATTTGGTTGAAGTTTATTGGATAATTAGTTATTAATCTTGGATGGTGAATGTTATTGTTGATGAACATGGTTGGTTTAGTGCTAATGATTTGGTGAATTATTGATTTGAGATATTATGTGTTAGAAGCCTAGGGTTAGTGAACTATGATCCTTAGTTGAATTTTGGTTGTTGGATTTGAATATTGTATGAATATAATTGTTAATCTGAAGTAGATTTATTGTGGTAACTGTTATGATGACGAGGAAGGGTATGTTGAATTGAAAAGAAAGCAGGTTTGGACCCGAAAAGGGTGGCAAAATCCGAGTTTTAGAGGAGATGCTGCCGAAATTTTATAAAAAATTAGAGATTTTGTTTAAATGATTATTTAAAAGAGATTTAGATTTAAATGTTATATGGTTTGATTTTGAGTTATTAAGAAAGTGAGTATGTTTTAAGTTTGAAGTTTGATTCTTAGAAAAGAATGAATTATGTTTTGAATTGAAACTATTGATGGACGGAATGGGAGGTGTGATAATGAAGGATAAGGATTGAATATGTTTAATGTATGATGATGAATGAGATGCAATTGAGAATGATGCGGATGTTGAGGAATTATAATTGAATTATTTATATGGCTTATGAATTTGAATAATCTGAGATACGAGATTCCCTGGATTAAGTGTCGTGGCTTGCCACCACGTGTACCAGGTTGAAAACTCGATACTCTGTTGACCCTACGACGTAAGTGTGACCGGACACTATATAAATTCCCGGGAATGTTACCCCCATTGAGCAATATTGATTATTTGAGAAAAATCTATGCATAGACTCTTGGGGATGCACGTCGGGGGACAGTCTAAGGACAATTCAGACTTGTCGGATTGGCTGGATAACCGACAGATGAGCCTCATCAGCCATAGGACAGGCATGCATCATATGCATATTACTTGAATTACTTGCTTGTGCTCTAATTGGGTGTGCCTATCTGTATTTGCCATGCTAAATGTGTATTTGTTACCTGCAGTAGTTGTAACTTTCTTGTGTTTGCCTTTATCTGTTTATTTGTCTGTGAAAATGCATGATGGAATTGGAGGTATGGAGGAATGGCAGTATAGGACTTAGATTTAAGGTTAAGTTAAGTTAGGATTAAATATTTTTAGGAAACCACCTTTTATGGCTTCTGTTTAATACTTTAAGCTCTACAATCTGAGTGTCGGCGTTCTAGGATTGCCTCTGGCATTCCCAGGACCTTATATATTATGTGTGTGGCACCTTTACCATACTGAGAACCTCCGGTTCTCATTCCATACTATGTTGTTGTTTTTCAGATGCAGGTCGGGAGCCATCTCGTTAGGCGTCTGGACTCTTAAAGCGGAGGGGTTACTGGATAGTGTTGTTGTATAGTTTTGTTGTACAGTGATGTATATATATGTACTTAGCTTTCTCTCCTTATAACTTGTCCTTTTTTATCCTCTTAGAGGTTTATGGAGAGGCAGGATTGTGTGTATGTACTTTTGGGTTTTGGATATGTATGTATATATGTGTAAATATTCTCCGGCCAGTCTTGACTTCGCAGGCTGAGTTAGGAGCTTGTTATTTTGTATCTTTGGCACTCTATTCCTACTTCTGTTATCTTATGTTTGACAGTTACGGTTTTCTTAGCATGCAAGTTAACTCGTTCCTTGAGCGTTGCGCTTTTATCTCGCGATTTTTATTTCCCCTATCCTTCAAGGCTCCTAGTATATTATAACTCTTCTGCTATTATATGTACTTATTTTATTTTAGAGGTCGTAATACCACATCACCTCTGTTTTACGACTTAAGCGTAAAGCTTTGTGTGGTAGGGTGTTACATTAATGGTATCAGAGCAGTTCGTTCCTATAGAGCCTGAAAGACGGACTGATTGTGCTTCTGTGCATTCTCTGTATATGTGTTTATGTGCTATTAGGATATCTGATTGATATATATGGCATAAACGTTTGTGAGCATGCATTTGGAACTTAAAGCATTAGACCTGCGATATTGAGACTGATCAACTTAATATCACTTGTTTGGTGTGTATAGGGACCAGATGTCGACTCGCGGACGCGGTCGCGGGTGAGGTAGAGGTAGGACAGGCACCGTTACTCCTGTACCCACAGGGACTGATCCAGTAGACTTTATGGCTGCCTTGGGAAATATGGCTGCAGCTATGCAGGCAACAGCTGAGGCACTGGGTAATCAGATAAATCAGGGTAATCATGGGAACAATAATGATGAGAACGGTCCTATGACACTTGCTACATTTCTGAAAGTTCGCCCTCCGACTTTTAGGGGAACCTCAAATCCCACTGATGCAGATAATTGGATTCAGGCTATGGAAAGGGCATTACAGGCACAACAAGTTCCTGAAGAGCAATGGGTTGAATTTGGAACTTATCAGTTGCAAGGTGAAGCTCAGTATTGGTGGCAGGGAACACGACGTATCCTGCAGCCTGATGGTGCTGCGATTCCTTGGGAGGTTTTCCGGACAGAGTTCTATAAGAAATACTTTCCTAATTCAGCTAGAAATGCCAAGGAACTTGAATTAATGCAGTTAAAGCAGGGACAAATGACTGTTGCTGAGTATACCAGTAAATTTGAGGAGTTATATCGCTTTTCTTATATCTGTCAAGGTGCGCCTGAAGATTTTGCTGAATGGAAGTGTATTAAATATGAGGGAGGTCTTCGGAGCGATATTCTGAGCTTCGTTGCCCCAATGGAGATCAGGGTGTTTTCTGAATTGGTGAATAAGAGTAGGGTTGCTGAGGATTGTGTGAGGAAGGCGGCAGCAGAGAAAGGAAGTTTGAGGGTGCCTTTTCAGAGGCCTTCAGGGAGGAACTTTGCTCCGAGAGGTAGGAATTTCAAGCGTGGAGGCTTTGTTCCGCAGCAGACTCAGGGTCAGGGTAATTATAGAAGGCCGAATATTACTGCGAATCAAGGAAAAAGGTTTGGGAAGCAGCCACAGCAGGATCTGAATTGTCAGAAGTGTGGAAAATATCATCCTGGAGTTCCGTGTAGATTAGGACTTGGAGTGTGCTATTCCTGTGGACAGCCCGGGCATATAGCCAGTAATTGCCCTGAGAAGAAGAAGTATGAGACTGGTAGGGTGCAGCAGCCGGGGAGAGTATACACCACTTCTACCATTGGTGCTGAGGGATCTGAGACACTGATTAGAGGTAATTGTGAAATGGCTGGTAAAATCTTAAATGCTTTATTTGATTCAGGAGTGTCTCATTCATTTATTGCATTTGAAAAGGCCAATGAATTAGGATTGAGAATGGTGGTTTTAAGTTATGATTTGAAAGTATATAATGCTACTCATGAAGCTATGGTGACTAGGATAGAATGTCCACAAGTTCCTTTTCGAGTGCAACAACGTGAATTTGTGCATGATTTGATTTGTTTGCCTATGACTGGTCTTGATCTCATTTTGGGATTGGATTGGTTATCCAAGAATCATGTTTTACTTGATTGTTCTGAAAAGTCAGTACAGTTTATGCCGGAAGGGTCAGAAGCACCAGTTGTGGTGAATAGTTACTATTTGAATTCTATGATAGTAAACTGTTCTGGAACTGAATGTCAGGGTATTATGTTATTAACTGCGGAAGTATCAGGTGATGATCAGAGTTTAGAGCAAATTCCGGTTGTATGTGAATTTCCAGATGTGTTTCCGGATGATATTAATGAATTCCCACCTAACCGAGAGGTTGAATTTGCAATTGAGTTGGTACCTGGATCCGGTCCAATTTCAATTACTCCTTATAGGATGTCGCCTTTAGAAATGGCTAAACTGAAAGCTCAGCTGGAAGATCTGTTGGGTAAGCATTTTATCCGACCAAGTGTTTCTCCGTGGGGAGCGCCAGTGTTACTGGTAAAGAAGAAGGATGGGAGTATGCGGCTGTGTGTCGATTATCGGCAATTGAATAAGATCACTGTGAAGAATAAATATCCGTTGCCTAGAATCGATGATCTAATGGATCAGCTACAGGGTGCCAGTGTGTTTTCTAAGATTGACCTGCGATCCGGATATCATCAGATAAGGGTTAGAGACGAGGATATTCCGAAAACTGCTTTCAGGACCCGTTATGGTCATTATGAGTATACAGTGATGTCTTTTGGGTTAACTAATGCCCCGACAGTATTTATGGATTATATGAACAAGATTTTTTGACCGTATCTGGACAAGTTTGTTATTGTCTTCATTGATGACATTCTTGTTTATTCTAAGACTGAAGAGGAACATGCTGATCACTTGCGGATTGTGCTTCAAATTCTGAGAGATAGGAAGTTATATGCTAAGTTATCTAAATGTGAGTTCTGGAAGAGTGAAGTGAAGTTTCTCGGCCACGTGGTGAGTAAGCAGGGGATAGCTGTGGATCCTGCTAAGGTAGAAGCAGTGATGAATTGGGAGCGACCAACTTCAGTGACAGAGATCAGGAGTTTCTTAGGTTTGGCAGGGTATTATCGCAGATTCATTAAGGGATTTTCACAGCACGCCTTACCTTTAACTAAGTTGACTAGGAAGGATACACCTTTTATCTGGACTCCGGAATGTAAAGAGAGTTTCCAGGCATTGAAGCACAGGTTGACTACTGCACCTGTATTGGTATTACCTGAACCAAGTGAACCGTTTGAAGTGTATTGTGATGCATCTCTGAAAGGGTTAGGGTTTGTTCTGATGCAGCACCAGAATGTTGTAGCATACGCCTCACGGCAGTTAAGGCCGCATGAGATAAACTACCCGACACATGATTTAGAACTTGCTGCTGTTGTGTTTGCTTTAAAGATTTGGAGGCACTATCTCTATGGTGTTAAGTTTCATGTTTTCTCATACCATAAGAGTTTGAAGTATCTTTTTGAGCAGAAAGAATTGAATATGCGTCAGAGGAGATGGATGGAACTTCTGAAAGATTATGATTTTGAATTGAATTATCATCCAGGAAAAGCGAATGTTGTAGCGGACGCTTTGAGTCGGAAGTCTTTATATGCAGCTTGGATGATGCTACGGGAGGAAGAGTTACTGAAGGCATTCCAAGGTTTGAATTTGGGAGTTAGAGAAGAATCTGGAATCCTGTGTTTGAGTCAGTTGCAAATTTCTAGTGATTTTAAATCAGAATTTCTGAAGGCTCATCAAGATAGTGAAGCGTTACGTAAGGTATTACCAGCAGTTGAACAGGGAAAACAGTGGAGAATGTCAGAAGGTCATGATGGTTTATGGAGGTTCAAGAACCGGATTATTGTGCCTGATGTTGGAGACCTACGACAAAGTATCTTGAAGGAAGCTCACAAGAGCGGGTTTTCAATTCACCCAGGGAGCACTAAAATGTATCAAGATCTGAAAGCGATGTTCTGGTGGCCAGGTATGAAGAATGATGTGGCATTGCATGTATCTAAATGTTTAACGTGTCAGAAGGTTAAGATTGAGCATCAGAGACCATCAGGGACCCTTCAGCCTTTAGAGATTCCACAATGGAAATGGGAGAGTATCGCAATGGATTTTGTGATAGGGTTGCCTAGAACCCGATCAGGTTATGACGCTATTTGGGTGGTTGTAGATCGACTAACAAAATCAGCTCACTTTCTTCCTATCCGAATAAGTTGCACAATGGAGGAATTGGCTCGAATGTATATCAAAGAGATTGTCAGGTTACATGGTGTGCCCTCTACTATTATATCTGATAGAGATCCCCGTTTTACATCAAGGTTCTGGGGAGCTTTTCAGCGTGCATTTGGGACTCAGTTAAGCTTGAGTACTGCGTATCACCCTCAGACAGATGGTCAGTCAGAAAGAACTATTCAGACCTTGGAGGATATGCTAAGGGCTTGTGTTTTGGACCAGCCGGTAAGCTGGGACCGGTATATGCCATTAGTAGAGTTTGCTTATAATAATAGCTATCATGCGAGCATCGGAATGGCTCCATATGAGGCTCTGTATGGCAGGAAATGTCAGTCTCCGTTGTGTTGGTATGAAACTGGAGAAAAGAGTTTATTAGGGCCTGAGATGATAGCTGAAACAACTGAGCAGATAAAGAAGATTCGTAATCGAATGCTTATAGCCCAGAGCCGCCAGAAAAGTTATGCTGATCAGAGGCGAAAGCCTTTGGAATTTGAGGAAGGAGAACATGTTTTTCTGAAAGTAACACCAACCACTGGAGTGGGAAGAGCTATTAAGACCAAGAAACTGAATCCCTGTTATATTGGACCGTTTGAGATTCTGAAGAGAATTGGACCAGTGGCTTATAGAATTGCCTTACCGCCATACCTTTCGAATTTGCACGATGTATTTCATGTATCACAGCTTCGGAAGTATACTCCTGATGCAAGTCATGTTCTAGAACCAGAACCAATCCAAGTGAGAGAAGATCTAACACTCCCAGTAATTCCGGTGAGGATTGATGACACCAGTGTTAAACGATTACGAGGAAGGGAAGTATCATTGGTAAAAGTAGCTTGGAGACGAGATGGTATCGAGGAACATACCTGGGAACTCGAATCAGATATGCGAAAGGACTATCCACATCTCTTTTCAAGTAACTATATTTGAATTTTGAGGGCAAAATTCTTTATTAGGTGGGTAGGATGTAAACCCGGTTAAATTAGTAGATAATTAGTTAATAAATTATTTTTTAATAAGAAGGATTATAAATGCGAATATTATATCAAAATAGGGTAGAGCTCATCGAAACGAGAATTTTGACACTAATTTTGAAGAAAACGGTCCAAGAATGGACCGAAAGGACCGAACCGGCTGAATCGGACCCGAACCGGGCTGTCGGTTCAACCGGACCAGCCCTATTAAATGAACCCAGCTTTGTCTTCTCCCTCATTACTGCAGCAACGAAGCTTTCAGCTTCCAGGGAGAAGAGAAACGAGAAATATCCCGTAACCTAACGTAAATTTCCGATCCCTGTAACTTCTCCGTCCGAGCTCCAATCGCCGCACCGTTTGCGGCCACGCGTTCACCGCGTCGAGCTCTACATTTCTATCGGAACAATTTCATAGGTAACTTGTTTAATCACTCTCAGCTTCATCTTCCCCCAATTTTCGAATTTTAAGTGGGAATATTGAATTTCTTTGATTTCTGATGTTTTAGGATCCAATTAGCTTGAGAGAAACGTTCACTCTTACTTATGTGAAGCTTGGGTAAGGTGAGGATACGATAATTCTATTTTAATTTCATTAAATTTGAGCTTTGAGTATTAAATTGGGTATATATGTATTATGAATGTGTATTAGGTTGAAAATAAATAATTGGAGCTTGAAATTGTGAATACTAAAACTTGGAGGAAGCGGATTAGTTGAGTTTTGAGGGGCTGTCTTGGTTTTGAATAAATAGCTTTGGTCGTTACGTGGAAATCGGCTAAGGTATGGTTTAGGTTTCTTGCATTTAATATATAATGTTCTGTGAGAACTTAGGCTAGACGGCCATAGGATAAGTTGGAATGCAGGTGTATGTTTAATGTTTAGTAATTTGTTGATGAATATATTTGGTTGAAGTTTATATTTGGTTGAAAACTCGATACTCTGTTGACCCTACGACGTAAGTGTGACCGGGCACTATATAAATTCCCGGGAATGTTACCCCCATTGAGCAATATTGATTATTTGAGAAAAATCTATGCATAGACTCTTGGGGATGCACGTCGGGGGACAGTCTAAGGACAATTCAGACTTGTCGGATTGGCTGGATAACCGACAGATGAGCCTCATCAGCCATAGGACAGGCATGCATCATATGCATATTACTTGAATTACTTGCTTGTGCTCTAATTGGGTGTGCCTATCTGTATTTGCCATGCTAAATGTGTATTTGTTACCTGCAGTAGTTGTAACTTTCTTGTGTTTGCCTTTATCTGTTTATTTGTCTGTGAAAATGCATGATGGAATTGGAGGTATGGAGGAATGGCAGTATAGGACTTAGATTTAAGGTTAAGTTAAGTTAGGATTAAATATTTTTAGGAAACCACCTTTTATGGCTTCTGTTTAATACTTTAAGCTCTACAATCTGAGTGTCGGCGTTCTAGGATTGCCTCTGGCATTCCCAGGACCTTATATATTATGTGTGTGGCACCTTTACCATACTGAGAACCTCCGGTTCTCATTCCATACTATGTTGTTGTTTTTCAGATGCAGGTCGGGAGCCATCTCGTTAGGCGTCTGGACTCTTAAAGCGGGGGGGTTACTGGATAGTGTTGTTGTATAGTTTTATTCTACAGTGATGTATATATATGTACTTAGCTTTCTCTCCTTATAACTTGTCCTTTTTTATCCTCTTAGAGGTTTATGGAGAGGCAGGATTGTGTGTATGTACTTTTGGGTTTTGGATATGTATGTATATATGTGTAAATATTCTCCGGCCAGTCTTGACTTCGCAGGCTGAGTTAGGAGCTTGTTATTTTGTATCTTTGGCACTCTATTCCTACTTCTGTTATCTTATGTTTGACAGTTACGATTTTCTTAGCATGCAAGTTAACTCGTTCCTTGAGCGTTGCGCTTTTATCTCGCGATTTTTATTTCCCCTATCCTTCAAGGCTCCTAGTATATTATAACTCTTCTGCTATTATATGTACTTATTTTATTTTAGAGGTCGTAATACCACATCACCTCTGTTTTACGACTTAAGCGTAAAGCTTTGTGTGGTAGGGTGTTACATTCAAGATACTTATTTATATAAGTGTTATTTGTAATAATTGTCTTTAAATCAGATTTTTAAGATTTTACTTTTTTTTTCATAGCATATCATTTTTTTTTTTTACCAAAGATAGGAGACTCGAACCCGCAACCTCTTAATTAAGTAAGGGGAGACTATGCCATTTGAGCTATTACTCATTGGCTCATAGCATATCATTTAACTATTTTAAAAGGAAGAAAATAAATAGAAAAGAATATTAATATTACTATATATGTAGAGCAAAAAATAGATAAAAAAATTATGCAAAATTCACTATTAAGCTGATGTGACAATACTTTTGATTTTAGAACACTAGTAGGTATCAATTTCAGTATATTAAAAAATAGATAAACAGATTCGTTTGTCCAAATCTTTTCATTTGCCAAACATTTTCTCTATGGCAAATGGTGCGTGTTTCTTGATCTTAGTCCCACTTTCCTCTCATGACTGTCATTGATGGATGACTAACGAAATTGATGAGTAATTATAGGGAAGGATCTCATATACATGACTTGTAGCTTCTTAGCATTTTTGGGATTTCGGTATTCTCCACAGAAACGACGAAAAATTTACAACATTGTTTGCAAAAAATGTGGTCACCATTGACTATAATCACTATATACACTCAGTCTTCTCCACTATTCCTTGTGCTGCAAACAAAAATATCTCTAACGTGACCAATATGGATCACATGATCCTCTCAAATCTCAAGGATGTCTTTATAAAAAAAATGTAAAGTTAATCATTCTATTATTTTTATAATTTTATTAATTTTTTAATTAAATTTTTATACTTTAAAAATTTATAATTAAATTTTTATACTATAAATTTTTTAAGTAAGTCCTTTTTAAGTATTTTTTGCTTTCTTTTTAAATTAACAAATAAGAATCGAATTATAAATCTTCGTCTCATTTTCTTTATATTTTTTTTTTTTGGTACTTTAAACGGGACATGAAGTCCAAGAAGCAAAAGAGACTACACTGTAACTATGCGGGGTAAAATAACCCTTCTAGTATCATCATCAACAATCATTCTAAGGATACCAAAAGGCAGATCCACAAAATGATAACCAGGTTCTCTTTTTGTACTTAGCTTAGCTAAGCAGTCAGCCACACGGTTCCCTTCCCTATATGTATGGCTGAATTGGAGTTGCCATTCTCTATTGATAAGGAAATAAATTCTCTTTATTAGACTATTTGGATGATTTTTTGCTTTGGCTTTTTCATCAAGAACTTCTATCACTGTGTGATGGTAACTAACGAAATTGATAGGATCTCATAGACATGAATTATAGCTTGGTAACATGTTCGGTCTATAAAAGTCCATATTCAATTTATCTTTTTGGTCATATTTATGCTACAATCACAAAACATAAAATAAAAAAGGTATGAACAAAAAATCTCTAGTAAACTTTTTTTTTTTGGGTCAATTTCTTTGTAGAATACTAGTGTCTACTTGTATATGACTAAGTTAATTTTTTTTGCTAGTAATAATATTACGAAATAATATTATAAAATTATAAATTTCATGAATTATGGAAAAAATTCATAGAATTAATGGATCTCTTTTACAACAAAATTGTAGGAATAAAAGTTTTTATCTATCTAAGGAGATTAGCGTTACAGTTTTGGCCACACTTTAATATAATTGTACCAGCACTTAGATTTATTTAACTACTTAAATTAAAACCAAATCAACTTGTCCTCAATATTTAATAAGAAAATTAAGAATACAAGAGAAAAAAATTTTAATAAAAAAATATTTTATTACTTAAATATTTATTACAAATAACTCATATTTCTACAATTCAAATTCTCACTCTTATTTATAGTCGTCCACCTCCTTATATATGACTAAGTTGAAGTTAGAGGTTGAATTCGGACAGTAGTAAAATTAACTCAAAATAGAACCATCCAACAGAAATGTGAAAAAAGGGTATGTTAGAGAGAAAATGAAGCGGTTTGTGATTCCAATTTCATATTTAAATCAACCTTTGTTTCAAGAGTTACTAAGCCAAGACAGAGGAAGAATTTGGATATGATCATTCAATGGACGGTCTCACCATTCCTTGTCGAAGAGAATGCTTTCTTGGACCTCACTTCTCACTTGAATGGATTATGAGTGATACTAAAAGAAACTCACACAGGGTAGTTGAGTCACAATTTTGTATATAAGGCGCTTAGAATTTGTTTTATCCTTTTTTGTCGTGAAACTAGCATCTTAGTTAGATATCAAAGATGTAAATATTAGAAATGGAGTAATACTATAAATTCAAATGAATAAACTTCAATTGAATATTTAATTTTGAATTGACTATTTTTAAAACCGACTGATTGATTTATGTTTATGTTATAGTAGTTTAATCAAAAAAGATTTAAATTAGTAAATTACAATAACCGATTTGTAAATGTAAAGGAAAAGGCAGTAGAAGAACTGAACCATTAAATAATAAGAGAATGCTATTTATTGGTGATCTTCAATTGCCAGAAACTTGTGGTTGGGACTCTGAGCTGAAGAATTGGCGCTAAACATCATTGTTGGGTTAAATTGTTCCAAATCTTGCTTAAATACCCAACGGTAACCACACCTCTTCACTTCTACTTCTGGATAATTACCCATGCTGTCCAATACAATACCACGAAGATCAGATGTTCCTTCTTTTGCATTACTTGTATTCTCATTAATGAAAGCTTCCCGGGATACAAATATTAGCAACATATGATCTAATTCAGTTGTGATCAAATCTTTCTTAAGACGTATTGGAACATAGCGATAAATGCCCCCATACCCTTTACGACGAAAACCACAACTAATTAGAGCGGGAGGATATATGGCTTCTTCAAGCAATTGAGTTGGAGTATCGTGCACAACAAATGTTACACAACAAGCAATGCCAATCCAATTATTGTCATCCACAATGGGAGATGGATCAAGGCTCACTGAATCACCCGTGTTCTGTTTGCTGAACCACCTTGGAATTTTAGTTCCTGGAACAACAGCATCAATTATGCATGTGGAGAAAGAGCATTGCAGGTTCACCTGCCACCGTAGAAATTAGGTACGATTAACAATATAAGTTCATAATATACACAGAAAAAAGCAAAATGGGAAAAGAAAGAAGGAATTGAAGTTGGTACCTGAATCATTTTTATCATCCATGAAATAACTGTCACACCACAACCTTCCGTGTCACTCAAATTCGGGCAGTTGAAAACATATATTCCTCCATAATATACTCTTCTGATCGGCAAAAGTGTACTAGGCAACCACTTTAGATGCTTACAGTACTCCAAGTTCAACACCCTTAGCTTGGGAAGTTCCTTGATGCAATGAGGTGGTGTAACAAAATTGTTTCCCCCTATGTTTAAACGTCTTAAACAACGTAACTGTCCAATAGCATCAGGGATTTGAACTAGATTACAGAAACTTATGTCAAGATATACCAAAGCTGGGAAACGGGACAAAGTAGGCACCAACAAACCAACTGAATTGGCACGCTTTCTAGAAGACAAAAAGTTGAGAGGCCTTGTAAGAGTTTTGCATATGGAGGTTGTCATATGGCTTTGCACACTTTGACCTGTATTCAACTGCTTGCTTTGTCTTGGTTTCTCTAACAACTGATATTTAAGTAATTTCCAACACCCAGATAGGTGTAGATATTTAAGAGAATTAAGATGAAATATGCTGTTGGGAATACTCACAAGATTTTTACAGTTTTCTAGATTCAAATAAAGAAGCTTTTCCAGAGAACCAATAGATGCATCAAGGTGAACAAGTTTCACACATCCTTTAAGATTTATGTACTCAAGATTTGGGGCCTGAGATAAATTTGGTATCTTTACAAGATTTTTGGAATGACATAGTTCCAGATATGTCAAATTATGGAGATCCTGCAATAAAATAGAAGGCTATTATTATAAATATATTCTAGCTCATTTTAATTAAGTGAACGAAAAGAGAAAGAATAAGAAAATGTCTTCTTGTTTTCTTTCAAATATAATCAAAACATGAATAATACAATGATATCTATCATACCTTTATTCCCTCCCATAGTTCTTTGATGTTGCTATAATGTAGGATTAATTTAACGAGTTTATTTGGCTGAAAGCTTGATGGCAAACATGTAAAAGAATAGTCTTCCCAATCAAGATACCCCAACCCGTTAGAAAGAAAATTAGGACGTCCTAAGAAATTCACTTCTCTGAGGATGAGTAATTTAAGGTGCCTCATTTGTGATAAAGCTTCAACCCTCAGTGTTGTCCTTTCTGACATCTCTTCTCTATTTTGATGAAATCTTGGCAGAACTATGGCTTCAAGGTTTTCTGCTGCCTGAAACATTAGACCTTTAAAAATTATTTAAATTCTAAAAATGAAGTCAAGAACAATATTCTCAATAACTATTTTACCTTATTTTCCCGCAAGACATCACTTAGATCCTTTTGATTCCATAACCTACTCCACTTTCTTGGCTCTTTGGGCGATTTTTCTCGAACAATACTCCTACCCAGATCTCTCAACAAATCATGCATACAGATCGTATTCCCCTCATTAGTTATGAGTGACTTATCAATGAGAATTCTTAAACCAATATCAGGTTGAAATCCTCGAATACTTAAAATATCTTCTACATACCAATCTTCATGCCCAGCGGGAAAGAAACATGCAATATCAAGAAACATCTCCTTTTCCATCTCCTCAAGTCCATCATAGCTGATTCTAAGCACATCTAGAATGTCTTTTGTTGGTTTTTCTTTCAATCTAACTAATGCACTACTCCACTCAGACACATTTCGCCCAAACAAAAATGAGCCCAACACTCTAATTGCTAACGGGAGTCCATTAGCATATGTTAATGCAGAATTTGTCAAACGTCTGTAATCTTGTGCAACATGATTACATTTGAAAGCTTTTCTACAAAACAATTGCAGAGCATTCTCATCATTTAAGAGTGGAACTTTATAAACTCCATCCACTCCATACTCTCTCAATATATGCTCATCTCTAGAAACTATGATTATTCTACTCCCTCTACCTAGCCTTTCCCGTTTTATAGCCAACTTCTCCAATTGAATCCCCTCATCAACATTATCAAGAACTATCAGAACCTTTCTATGCCGTAACCTAGTTTGAATCAGATTATTATTTGCCAATGAAAGATTGCATATAAGAAAATATTCTTCCTTGAAAGCTTGACAAAGAAGTTGCTTTTGTACACCAAGTGGACCATAATGTCTGTATGTTTCGCTTACATCATCTACAAAACATGGAACATCATATTGATGAGAGATTGCTTCATATAAAATGGTGGCAAGAGTTGACTTTCCTATGCCGCCCATTCCACAAATTCCAACAACTCGAACATCATCCTCTGAGTCCAAAACAAGAAGCTTTTCTAATTCTTGTAGAGGAGAATGCATCCCAACTATATCATCAGATAGATTTGATGATGGTTTGGGACTCACTATGCTTGTTACCATTTTCACAATATTTTCAATCTCAGCAGATTGTGACCTAAACACATCAATAAAAAAAAAAAAAAAGAGAAAATCACAAAATAATCACTTATGACAACACAAGAAAATATACATATCAATCAACCATAATTATTGAATAAAATCTTTGAAATGTCTTGATTTAGTTTTACGAGTGGTGATCAAATTAGTTCAGAAGAATAGATAGCAAAACATAGAAGGGGTTACTGACTTATCCTTCTTCACATCCCAGCCAGAGAGATTAGCTACTTGTGTTAGAGCCGCCCTCCATCTTCGCACTTGCTCCATCATCTCACCATCATCTTTGAATCTTTGTTCATGTTTCATAAAGGCTTCTTCATAATTTCCACTTTGCTTTCTCACCTCAGATGGACTCACTTCACAGAAAACAGGCAGAACACACTGTCCCGGTATGTTAATGCAGTCAGCTATCTGTGCGAGTTCTCGCAAGCACCATGTGGAAGAAGCATAGTTAATAGAGAAGACAACAATCAGAATCTGTGATCCTTCAATAGCTTCCAGAAGGCCTGATGATATAGGTCCTCCTTTCTCGAGCCTGGTATCATCCCTGAAGGCAACCATGCCGTGTCTGCGGAGAGCAGCATAAAGATGATCGGTGAAATTGAAGCGAGTCTCCCCTCTAAAACTCACAAACACATCATATTTCCAATTCTTCTCAACAGACAAGGGGCTTTGGATTCTCATGCAATCCATTGTAAGTGATTAATAAAGATTAGTTTAATAAAGAGTATATATATATATAGTGGCGTCATAGTGATTATTTAGCTGAAAATTCTTGCATTTGGATAGTGTAGCACTGCAGCATGAAAAGAACAAAACACTCTAGTGGGACACAACCTTAATTAACTTCCAATACTTCACGCGCTTCTTTCAATTATTGCTATTATTACCGATAAGAATAATAACAACGCAACTACAAAAATAATTTGAATTGCATTTGTCCCGCTGAAGATTAATCAACTAAAGAGTTTATTTAACAGTAATAATTGCACTAAGCAATTGATTTGTGAATCTAAATATAATTTAAACAAAGACTCTAATGTTTTTTATCATTTGTAAAGAAAGAATAGAGAGATTCTAAATTACAATCTTTCAGTAGTTATTATATTTTTCTAATAAAGACTTATAAATGGATATTCTTTTATTTGAGTATTTTCCCTAATTTTGTTGATAAAATTCCAAATTTAGAATTAAAAATAAAAGAATAATTTTTCTTATCAAAATAACAAATTTATACATGTAGAGAATTATTTGTGGAGAATTTTTAAAAAATCATATACGCGTATGTTGTCCTTTCTCGATTGACTCCATCACCCATGTGAAGCCTTTAGTGATAAATAATATGTGGAAGGTGGGCACAAAGTCCTCAAGATATTACTGTGATTTGTAATAATTGTCTTCAAATCAGATTTTTAAGATTTCACTTTTTTGTTTCATAGAATATCATTTAACTACTTTAAAGGAAGAAAATAAGGGAAAAGAATTTTAATATTACTATATATGTAGAACAAAAAATAGATGAAAAAATTATGCAAAATTCACTATTAAGCTGACGTGACAATATTTTTTATTTAAGAACACTAGTAGGTATCAATTTCAGTAAATTAAAAATAGAAAAACAGATTCGTTTGTCCAAATCTTTTCATTTGCCAAACATTTTCCCTATGGCAAATGGTGCGTGTTTCTTGATCTTAGCAGTCTTGGTCCCATGTCATTGATGGATGACTAACGAAATTGATGAGTAATTATAGAGAAGGATCTCATATACATGACTTGTAGCTTCTTAGCATGTTTGGTATTCTTCACATGAACGACGAAAAATTTACAATATTGACTATCTACAGTGAATCTTCTCCACTATGGCTTGTGCTGCAAACAAGAATATCTCTAACATGACCAATATAGATCACATGATTCTTTCAAATCTAAAGGATGTCTTTATAAAAAAAAATGTAAAGTTTAATTATTCTATTTTTTTTATAGTTTTATTAAATTTTTAATTAATTTTTTATACTTTAAAAATTTATAATTAAATTTCTATACTAAATTAAAATTTTAAGTAAGTCCTTTTATTTTAAGTATTTTTTGTTTTCTTTTTAAATTAATAAATAAGAATCTTATTATAAATCTTCGTCTCATTTTTCTTATATGACACTGTGTGATGGTGACTAACGAAATTGATGAATATTTAGAAAAGGATCTAGTAGATATGAATTATAGCTTGGTAACATGTTCGGTCTGTAAAAATCCATATTCAATTTTTTTTTTTGTCACATTTCTGCTGCAACCACAAAACATAAAATAAAAAAAAAAAGTATGAACAAAAAATCTCTAGTAAACTTTTTCTTTTTTGGTCAATTTCTTTGTAGAATACTAGTGTCTACTTATATATGACTAAGTTGATTTTTTTTGCTAGTAATAATATTACGAAGTAATATAAAATTATAAATTTTATGAATTATTGAAAAAATTCATAGAATCAATGGATCACTTTTACAAAAAAAAAATAATAAAAGTTTTTACCTATCTAAGGAGATTAGTGTCACAGTCTTAGCTTGAATACACTCTAATCTAATGTTACTGTATCAGCACTTGAATTTATTTAACTATTTAAATTAAAACCAAATCAACTTAATCCTAAATATTTAATAAGAAAACTAAGAGTAAAAGAGAATATAAGAGAATAGAAACTTTAATAAAAAAAATATTTTATTATTCAAGTATTTGTTATAAATAACTGACACAATTACAATTCAAATTCTCAATCTTATTAGTCACCAAAAAAAAAATTCTCAATCTTATTTATAGTCATCCAGCTTCTTGTATATGACTAAGTTGAAGTTAGAACTAAACAAGTGCTAAATACTAATTTGCGACACGAGTTTGTTGAGTGATTCAATTCGGGCAGTAGTAAAATTAACTCAAAACAGAACCATCCCAACATAAATGTGAAAAAGGATCCATAGCCTATAATAATAAAATAAAAAAGAAACAAACTATTAGAAGAGTATCATCTACTGTTAGCCAACAATCTTGTAAAGTTAATGAAGTTTAAAAAAGACTATCTCGCAGACTATGTTAGAGAGAAAATGAAGCTGTTTGTGATTCCAATTTCATATTTAAATCAACCTTTGTTTCGAGAGTTACTAAGCCAAAACAGAGGAAGAATTTGGATATGATCATTCAATGGACGGTCTCACCATTCCTTGCAAAGAGAATGCTTTCTTGGACCTCACTTCTCGCTTGCATGGATTATGAGTAATACTAAAAGAAACTCACACAGGGTAGTTGAGTCACAATTTTGTATATAAGGCGCTTAGAATTTGCTTTTCAATCCTTCTTTTGTCGTGAAACTAGCATCTTAGTTAGATATCAAAGATGTAAATATTAAAAATGGAGTAATACTATAAATTCAAATGAATAAACTTCAATTGAATATTTAATTTTAATCCAATATTTTTAAAACTGACTGATTGATTTATGTTTATGTTATAGTAGTTTAATTAAAATAGATTTAAATTACAGTAACCCATTTGTAAATATAAAGCAAAAGGCAGTAGAAGAACTGAACCATTAAACAATAAGAGAATGCTATTTATTGGTGATCTTCAATTGCCAGAAACTTGTGGTTGGGACTCTGAGGTGAAGAATTGGCGGTAAACATCATTGTTGGGTTAAATTGTTCCACATCTTCCTTAAATACCCAACGGTAACCACACCTCTTCAATTCTACTAATTCTTCTGGATAATCACTCCTGCTGGCCAATACAATACCATAATCAGATGGTCCTTCTTCTGGAAACTCATCAATGAAAGCTTCCCGGGATAAAAATATTAGAAACATATGATCTAATTCAGTTGTGATCAAATCGTTCTTAAGACGTATTGGAACTTGGGGATAAATGCCCCCATCATACCCTTTACGACGAAAACCCCAACTAATTAGAGCGGGAGGATATACAGCTTCTTCAAGCAATTGAGTTGGAGTATCATGCACAACAAATGTTACACAACAAGCAATGCCAATCCAATTATTGTCACCCACAATGAGAGATGGATCCAAGATCACTGAATCACCCGTATTCTGCTCGCTGAACCAGCTTGGAATTTTAGTTCCTGGAACAACAGCTTCAATTCTGTATGGCAGGTCCACCTGCCACCGTAGAAATTAGGTATGTTTAACAATATAAGTTCATAATATACAGAAAAAGGGAATTGAAGTTGGTACCTGAATCATTTTTATCATCCATGAAATGACTGTGACACGACAACCTTCAGTGTCACTCAAATTCGGGCAGTTGAAAACATATATTGCTCCTCCAGTCCTCTTTCCTATCGGCAAAAGGGTACTAGGCAACCACTTTAGATGCTTACAGTACTCCAAGTTCAACCAAGTTAGCTTGGGAAGTTCCTTGATGCAATTAGGTGGCGTAACAAAATTGTTGCCCCCTATGTTTAAATATTGTAAACAACGTAACTGTCCAATAGCATCAGGGATTTCAACTAGATTACAGAAACTTATGTCAAGATATATCAAAGCTGGGAAACGGGACAAAGTAGGCACCAACAAACCAACTGAATTGGAGCGCCTTCTAGAAGACAAAAAGTTGAGAGGCCTTGTAAAAGTTTTGCATATGGAGGCTGTCATATGGCTTTGCACACTTTGACCTGTATTCAACTGCTTGCTTTGTCTTGGTTTCTCTAACAACTGATATTTAAGTAATTTCCAACACCCAGATAGGTGTAGATATTTAAGAGAATTAAGATGAAATATGCTGTTGGGAATACTCACAAGATTTTTACAGTTTTCTAGATTCAAATAAAGAAGCTTTTCCAGAGAACCAATAGATGCATCAAGGTGAACAAGTTTCACACATCCTTTAAGATTTATGTACTCAAGATTTGGGGCCTGAGATAAATTTGGTATCTTTACAAGATTTTTGGAATGACATAGTTCCAGATATGTCAAATTATGGAGATCCTGCAATTAAGTGAACGAAAAGAGAAAGAATAAGAAAATTGTGTTCTTGTTTTCTTTCAAATATAATTAAAACATGAATAATACAATGATATCTATCATACCTTTATTCCCTCCCATAGTTCTTTGATGTTGCTATAATGTAGGATTAATTTAACGAGTTTATTTGGCTGAAAGCTTGATGGCAAACATGTAAAAGGATAGTCTTCCCAATCAACATACCCCAACTCATTAGAAAGAAAATTAAGACATCCTAAGAAATTCACTTCTCGGAGGATGAGTAATTGAAGGTGCCTCATTTGTGATAAAGCTTCAACCCTCAGTGTTGTCCTTTCTGACATCTCTTCTCTATTTTGATGAAATCTTGGCAGAACTATGGCTTCAAGGTTTTTTGCTGCCTGAAACATTAGACCTTTGAAAATTATTTAAATTCTAAAAATAAAGTCAAGAACAATATTCTCAATAACTATTTTACCTTGTTTTCCCGCAAGACATCACTTAGATCCTTTTGATTCCATAACCTACTCCACTTTCTTGGTTCTTTGGGCGATTTTTCTCGAACAATACTTCTACCCAAATCTCTCAACAAATCATGCATATTGATAATATCGTCCCACTTATAAGTTATGAGTGACTTATCAATGAGAATTCTTAAACCAATATCAGGTTGAAATCCTCGAATACTTAAAATATCTTCTACATCCCATTTTCCATTCCCAGAGGGAAAGAAACATGCAATATCAAGAAATATCTCCTTTTCCATCTCCTCAAGTCCATCATAGCTGATTCTAAGCACATCTAGAATGTCTTTTGTTGGTTTTTCTTTTAGTCTAACTAATGCACTACTCCACTCAGACACATTTCGCCCAAACAAAAATGAGCCCAACACTCTAATTGCTAACGGGAGTCCACTAGCATATGTTAATGCAGAAGTTGTCAAACGTCTGTAATCTTGTGCAACATGATTACATTTGAAAGCTTTTCTACAAAACAATTGCAGAGCATTCTCATCATTTAAGAGTTGAACTTTATAAACTCCATCCACTCCATACTCTCTCAATATATGTTCATCTCTAGAAACTATAATTATTCTACTCCCTGGACCTAGCCATTCTCGTTTTATAGCCAACTTCTCCAACTGAATTCCTTTTTCAACATTATCTAGAACTATGAAAACCTTCCTATGGCGTAACCTAGTTTGAATAAGATTATTTGCCAACGAAAGATTGCATATAAGAAAATCTTCTTCCTTGAAAGCTTGACAAAGAAGTTGCTTTTGTACACCAAGTGGACCATAATGTCTGTATGTTTCGCTTACATCATCTACAAAACATGAAACATCATATTGATGAGAGATTGCTTCATATAAAATGGTGGCAAGAGTTGACTTTCCTATACCACCCATTCCACAAATCCCTACCACACGAACATCATCATCCAAGCCTAAAGCTAGAATCTTTTTGAGTTCTTCTAAAGGGGATTGCATCCCAACTATATCATTAGATAGACTTGATGATGGTTTGGGACTCAATATACTTGTTACCGCTTTCACGAGTTCCTCAATCTTAGCAGATTGTGACCTGAATATATAGTAAAAAAGGTGAAAAACAAAAGACAGAACATGATAATAGAGTTTTGAAAACTTAAATTCTTAGTTCAACAAAACTATGTATACCATGAGATGGTCTATCAATCATAATTGTCCAATGAAATCTTTGAAATGTCTTTATTTTAAAGGAGTAAATAGCAAAACATAGAACTGTTTACTCACTTATTCCTCATATCCCAGCCAGAGAGATTGGCTACTTGTGTTAGAGCTGCCCTCCATCTTCGCACTTGCTCCGTCATCTCTGCATCATCTTTGAATCTTTCTTCATGTTTCATAAAGGCTTTTTCATAATTTCCACTTTGCCTTCTCACCTCAGTCGGACTCACATCATAGAAAACAGGCAGAACACGCTGTCCCGGTATTTCAATACAATCAGCTATCTTTGCCAGTTCTTGCAAGCACCATGTGGAGGAAGCATAGTTGATAGAGAACACAACAATCAGGACCTGTGATGCTTCAATAGCTTCCAGAAGCCCCGCAGATATAAGTCCTCCTTTCTCGAGCTTAGTATCATCCCTGAAGGTAACTATGCTGTATCTGTGGAGAGCATAAAAAAGTTGATCGGTGAAGTTGTAGCGAGTCTCGCCTCTGAAACTCACAAACACATCATATTTCCAATTCTTCTTAAGAGACAAGGGGGTTTGGATTCTCATGCAATCCATTGTATGTGTGCACAGTCAATAAGGAATAAGCAATGCAGAAATAAGGATTAGTTGTTATGAAAATGAGATGCACACCGAGGATAAGGGATTTATATATATATATATATATATATATATATATATATATTAAAGTCAACGGACGTGTCTTTTGGTTAGTTTGCAGGGTAATAGTTTTTCTGGGGAGGAAAGTATAGATGAAAATTCTTGCAGTGAGTAGTTTATACTTTATTATGAGCAAAACAAAACTTTGAAATGGGAGTGTGGGACATACTTTTTTCTTTTTAAATAGATAAGTAGTGACGTTAACCATTCTTAACTTCCAATTTGACACGCATTGCTTCAATATTCGTAGCTCTTTGCTCCAAATCTTTGTCATGATTTGCTAAACATTTTCTCTATGGCACCTACCCAATTTTTGGAACGATACAAGTGTCGTTAGTCTCATTTTGGTTTTATGACTGTGTGATGGATGACTAACGAAATTCATGAATATTTGTAGGGAAGGATCTCATATACATGAATTGTAGCTTCCAAATATGTTTCAATTGAATAGAAAAACATTTCTGCTACAATCACGAAACATAGAATAAACAAGAATAAAAGCACACGTTTCTGGTAAACTTCCCTTTTTTGGTGGACTTCTTTGTAGAATACTAGTGTCTACTTGTATATGACTAAGTTGAATTTAGAGCTATAAAAAGTACTAAATACTAATCTGCGAGACGAGTTTGTTGACTGGTTCAATTCAGGCAGTAGTAAAATTAACTCAGAAACAGAACCATCCCAATAGAAATGTGAAAAAGGGGTCCATAGCCTATGATAATAAAAATAAAAAGGAAACAAACTATTAGAAGAGTATCATCTGCTGTTAGCCAAGAATCTTGTAAAGTTGATGAAGTTCAAAAAAAGGCTATCTCAATCTCTGTTAAGAGAGAAAATGAAGGGGCTTGTGATTCCAATTTCATATTTAAATCAACCTTTGTTTTGAGAGATACTAAGCCAAGGCAGAGGAAGATTTTGGATATGTCATTCAATGGACGATCTCAATGCTTTCATGGACCTCACTTCATGCTTGAATGGATTATAATTAATACTAAAAGAAACTCACACAGGATAGTTGAGAGACAACTTTGCACATATGACAGTCAGAAATTTCTTTTCATCCTTCATTTTTAGTGGAAACTAGCATCTGAATTAGATGTCAAAGATGTTATTATTAGAAATGGATTAATACATTTTATCACCAAATATTTCTAGAATGCTACTGTTTTGCAATTTGCATATGTTCTTCAAATGTATTTTTACTTTTTAGATGCTACTGTTGCAAGAAAATAGTGTGTATTAAGAAACAATTGAAATTGGAGCTGAATTTTGGGAGATACTAGTTATCTGGCCTCAATATTTTCCCAGAATATTTATACTTATTTAGAAGTTTTTCTTCTAAAAGACACAAACGTGTACCCATTGTTGGTTGGATTGGATCCTTAAATTGTTTTTATTATATATATAATTAAGGATATTATAAGAAAATCTTTTCATAGAAAATATAACGTATAAGTCAACATTTAAAGTTTTTTTTTATGTATTTAGTGTATTGGAAAAGATAAAATTTCTTCTTTTACCATTTGAACTAATGTTTTAAGGATATTTTTTAACTTAATCTATATAATTATATGACGTTAGAATAAACTTCAATTGAATATTTAATTTTGAATCCAATATTTTTAAAAATGACTGCAGAAAGTTTATACCTGCAGAATTAAGAACTTGATTGATTGATGTTTATGTTATAGTAGTTTAATTAAAAAAGATTTAAATTACAATAACACATTTGTAAATGTAAAGCAAAAGCAACTAGAAGAACTGAACCATTAAACAATAAGAGAATGCTATTTATTGGTGATCTTCAATTGCCAGAAACTTGTGCTTCGGACTCTGAACTGAAGAATTGGCGGTAAACATCATAGTTGTTGGGAAAATCTCAACAAAAGGTTCAAACAAGAACCTGTCTAACAGCGGAAGTACCAAAAATAATTTTTCCACAACCTGTGCAATTAAATGGGCAATGCCAAAGATACTCCAAGCAGCAAATATAATGGCAGAAATTAAATAATCAGACACCAGAATTTTAACGTGGGAAAACCCCCAAAAGAGGGACAAAAAACCCACGGGACCTAGTCCAGTAAAATCTTTCACTATCAGAATAATGGGTACACAAACAGTCTTCCTAGTGACACTAGGGCATCTCAACAATCAACAAAATACATCACCAAAACTAGGGGAATCAACATAAACCCTCCACAAAGTGGGTATCTCAAATCAGACAAAATAGAAGACAATACAACAAATAAGTTATATCCTAATGTTCATCTCTACGCCAGGAATAACATACTAAAATTTTATAAGAAATGGAGCAAGTTTACCAAGTCAATGTGATCAAAGTTGGCTTGCCCTTTTCCCCAAATTTCTCTTCTCCTCCGACGACGAAGCAGGCTTCGTTTTTCCTTTCATTCAAATGAATGAAAAAAAACTCTTCTCTCCCACCCTCGTGGCTTAAAGCCACTTTCTTTCTTTATTTCTTTTTTTTTTTTGTTTTAATATGTGTGGGTCCCACTTGAGGTTGGAGACCCACCAACAAATCTCCCCCTCACCAACTCAAGTGGGGATAGGCTGCTCCACCAAGCCCGCCTTCTCTTTGCAGGAATCAAACTTCACTGCAGGTAAACTCTTAGTCATCATATCTGAACCATTATCATCAGTATGGATCTTCTCAAGTGCATATGACTTCATCTCAAGCGCTTGACGTATCCAATGATACCTCACCTCTATGTGCTTCGATCTGGAATGAAACGTCGGATTCTTGCTTAGATGGATAGCACTCTGACTGTCACAGAATAACACAAACTTCTCTTGATTGATGCCTAACTCTTGTAGAAATTTCTTCATCCACAAGAGTTCCTTAGAAGCTTCAACAACAGCAATGTATTCTGCCTCTGTAGTAGACAAAGCGACACATTTCTGAAGTCGAGATTGCCACGACACAGCTCCCCCTGCAAAAGTCATCATATAACCAGAAGTAGACTTTCTTGAATCAAGATCCCCAGCCATATCCGCATCTGTGTAACCATCCAACACAGGTTGGCCACTCCCAAAGCATAAACAAACTCTAGAAGTACCATTAAGGTATCTGAGAATCCACTTCACTGCTTGCCAGTGTTCCTTGCCAGGATTAGAGAGAAACCGACTAACAACTCCAACGGCATGAGCAATATCCGGCCTGGTGCAAACCATAGCATACATCAAACTACCAACTGCAGATACATATGGAATCTTCTTCATTTCTGCTTTCTCTTTCTCATTTGTAGGACATTGCTGCGAACTCAGCTTGAAATGACTAGCAAGTGGAGTACTAACAGGTTTGGAATTACTCATGCTAAACCTCTCTAAAACCTTCTCAATGTACTTCTGCTGTGACAACCACAGTTTTCCATTCTTCCTGTCACGAGTGATACTCATGCCAAGGATTTTCTTTGCAGGACCCAAATCCTTCATAGCAAAGGATCTGTTCAAGTCTTTCTTAAGACTTTCAATCTTCTTAGTGTCATGACCAACAATCAACATGTCATCAACATAAAGTAAGAGAATTATAAAATCACCATCAGAGAATTTCTTAACATAGACACAATGATCAGAAGAAGTCTTACTATACCAATGACCTTCCATGAAGGAATCAAACTTCGTGTACCACTGCCTTGGCGCTTGCTTCAACCCATATAAGCTCTTCTTCAACTTGCATACAAGATGCTCATTTCCTTTAACCTCGAAACCCTCTGGTTGCTCCATATAGATTTCTTTATCTATGTCACCGTGAAGGAATGCAGTCTTCACATCAAGCTGCTCAACCTCTAAATTCAAGTTAGCCGCCAATCCAAGCACAACTCGAATAGAGGACATCTTCACAACTGGAGAGAAAATCTCCTCAAAATCAATACCTTTCTTTTGCTCAAAGCCTTTCACAACCAATCGAGCTTTGTACCTTGGCCGTGAGACATTTTCATCTGATTTCAACTTGAACACCCATTTATTCTTGAATGCTCTCTTACCCTTCGGCAACTTCACCAATTCAAAAGTATGATTCTCATGCAAGGATTTCATTTCTTCTTGCATGGCCTTCAACCAATCTTCCTTATGTTCATCAGACATAGCTTCCTGGTAGCTCTCCGGCTCCCCAGTCTCAGTGTTCATCACATACTCATGAGGAGAGTATTTTTGAGAAGGATGACGCTCTCTAGTAGATCTTCTCAATTCAGGCTCAACTGGTGGTTCAAGTGGAACTTCAACATCTGGCACCTCAGGTTGAGGTGTAGGTTCATCATGCAAATCATCACCATCATTATCAACTTGCACATCTCCCCCATCAACAGGAGGTCTAGTGGAAGGACCAGGTTCATCATCAACAGAACGTCTAACAGTTACTGTTGGCTTATCTGTCTTCTCAAGATCTTCAATAGTTTGGTCTTCAAGAAAAATCACATCTCGGCTTCTAATTATCTTCTTGCTCACCGGATCCCATAATCTGTAACCAAAGTCTTCGTGACCATAACCCATGAAGATACACTGCTTTGACTTCCCATCAAGTTTAGACCTTTCATCTCTTGGAATGTGAACAAAAGCCCTGCAGCCAAACACTCGCAAGTGACTATAGGAGACATCTTTCCCTCTCCAAATTTTCTCTGGAACATCACCATTAAGTGGAACAGAAGGAGAAAGGTTGATCAAGTCTACTGCAGTCCTCATCGCTTCACCCCAAAAGGATTTAGGCAACTTTGCATGAGAGAGCATATACCTGACTCTATCATTGATAGTACGATTCATTCTCTCTGTTATGTTGAAGAGTCTTAGGAACCGTCTTCTCAAGCTTGATCCCATGTCCTTTACAATACTCTTCAAACGGACTCCTGTATTCACCACCATTATCTGCTCGAACACATTTCAATTTTCTTCCTGTTTCTCTTTCAACACTTGCATGAAAGTGTTTGAAGATTCTGAGCACCTGGTCTTTAGATTTCAAAACAAAAGCTGGGATTTGAATCAGATTACTGAAACTTATATCAAGAGATACCAAAGCTGGGAAACGAGACACAGAAGGCACCAACAAACCAACTGAATTGGCACGCCTTCTAGAAGACAAAAACTGGAGAGGCCTTGTAAGAGTTTTGCGTATGGATGATGTCATGTGCCTTTCTACACTTTGACCCGCATTCAATTGCTTACTTGGCCTGGATTTCTCTAACAACTGATATTTAAACAATCTCTTGCAGCCAGATAGATTTATATCATACAGTGAATTAAGACAAAATATGCTATTGGGAATACTAACAAGACTTCTGCAGTTTTTCAGATTCAAAAAATGAAGCTTTTCTAGAGAACCAGTGGAAGCATCAAGGTGAACAAGTTTAACACATCCTTCAAGATCTAGGTGCTCAAGATTTAGGGCCTGTGATAAATTTGGTATCTTTACCAGATTTTTGGAATGACATAGTTCCATATGTGTCAAGTTATGTAGATCCTACAACAAAACAAAAAAAGGGGCATCATAACAACTTTCCAACTCGTTAAATTAGAGAAAGATGAGAAAATTGTCCTCTTGTTTTCATTTAAATAAAATCAACATGAATAAAGACAATAATATCTATCATACCTTTATTCCCTCCCAGAGTTCTTTGATGTTGCTATACGTAAGGATTAATTTAACTAGTTTATTTGGTTGAAAGTTTGATGGCAAATATGTGAAAGGATATTCTTTCCAATCAAGATATCCTAACTCATTAGAAAGAAAATCCAGGCTTCCGGAAAAATTTCCTTTGGGAAGTATGAGTAATTTCAGGCCACTCATTTGTGACAAAGTTTCAGCTGACAACTCTTTCCCAGCTTCATCATATGTTCTCAGAACTATGGCTTCAACGTTCTCAGCTGTCTGATACATTAGACCTTTTAAAATTATTTAAATTCTAAAAATAGTAGTAAAAAATAATATTACCAATAACTATTTTACCTTGTTTTCTTGCAGGACATATCTTAGATCCTTGTTTTCTATGGGGTATGCCATTTTAGTGAAGAACAGGCTCATGAGCCATTACAAGGTGTTGTAGAAGATTTGCTAACAAGATCATTATTTAACCAATGTAATTCCTTGCTTCATAAGTTGAAGACATGATCATGACATATAACATTTTCTATAATATTCATACGCTAAGAGACAGCTAAAAGTACTATATCTTGAAATTTGAAATCTGATATACAATCCATTAATTTGGTTTGTAGCTTTTGGATAATTTCATAGAGAGAAATAATTGTAGTTTTTGGAGGCAAGAAGGGACAACCCTATTGATGGTTGTCTACCAATCAAAATCAAAGGTTTTATTTCTCACAACAGCTTGCATGACAAGTCTTGTGAAGAGTACAAAAAGTACTTCTGAATGTAGTCTCCATCTACATCCTCACATTTTTTTAACCTTCAAAAACATAATTAAGCATATAATTCATAATTAAGTATATAATTTAATTGGAGATTGAGACATTGCAGCAAGATAAACTCAGCTACTAACATATCCCTTTTTTTTCAGTTTCACTTTGATTTCTCTGCTGGGAACCATAGAAGAAAATGAGTTTGATCACTTTTGAGAGTCGTACTTATTTTAACATGTACCACATACTTGATTCTCAAATTAATTTGTTCATTTTGCTTGTAATAAACCTTAAACAAATCATCAACTCTTCTCAAATCTTATCACAATTTAATCCAAATAGCAAATGAGTACTTTATTTGATAAAGCTAATCATCAGAGAAACATAGCAAAAAGAGAGACACTATGCTAAATAAGAATTCACATATTGCCATCAACTGATGATGTTTATTTCATAAATATAAAAAAATGTTTATAATATTTCTGGAACAACTCAGTACTCTTATACAAAATTACATAGAGCTGATGGTGCATTTTCAGCTTTTTGATCATCAACTCAAATTCTCACGATCAACTCTATCCATTATGGGATTTTGTGTGATCATCAGTTGGATAAAGCATGAAGTGATATCCAAGATGCTTGGTCTCCATTTCAGCAAAATTCAACAGCAGAATGGATTGAAATCCTTGGTCCTAGTCCATCTGAAATGGCTGCAAAGATCATAGCCAGATCAATTTGCTCTCAAGCTGTTGCGATCTGCTACTGACTGCCACTCGATTCAAGTAGCTTTTGCATTTTTGGTGTTGCATGCTTTTGGCATATCGGTGGAAAGAAAAGCATGTGAAATGAATGATGAACCTGCTTGCTTTCTAACTTTTTAACTGAGAAGTCACACTGCAAAAGATGTCTTCACTGCAAGGAATTGTTAGACCTCCCATTGAGTGATTAAATCCAAATTCTTCCTCGGCTTCACTTAGCAATTGTTGAAAAGCAGGTTCATGCAAGTATGATATAGGAACCATATATCTCTTCTTTTGCTCCTCTTCTCCAACATACACTGCAAGATACCCTTTTTGCACATTTCCAGACACTTTTTTGCCACCTGAAAGAGACCGGCTGAGGACACGTTTAGCATGAATCACCGAAGAAGGCAAACGAATAGCCATAGTTTTCTGAGAATGTGGATTTTTTTTTCCTTTTTTAGAAGAAACTACTTGTTGATGGATAATGTGTTGTGAAAACTTGATGAAAGATTCTGAGATGCTGCATGCATATATATAGAGATAGATTTACTCAGCAAGATTTGGAGATAAGCAACGACATGAAATTTGGTGAGACAATAACATTTTGATGAATCACATGGTTCTGTTATTCAAAGCACTGTCAAGTGTTAAATTATGATTGAAACTAGAAGTATAAATTGGGACATGCACCCAACAATTTTAGTTAAAGATGGAATACTTGGCACCCTCATGTTCTAAAAATCTTAGTACAATAATTTGTGGATGTAGGAACTTTCCTCTAGACATGGTGGACAGAAACTATATTTTGGATCAAGGGTTAAGATTTTAATTACATGATTTTCCTTTTGTTTTGCTTTCTTTTTTCCCCAAGCAATTATGGTTAGCATTATAGATAGATTTGGCATTATTAAAGCATACCAAACTACTTGATTATAAAAGAGGATATGGTGGATATACATGAAGAACCTAAGTGATATGTTTTGAGCCTGTCTATAGCATAACAAGTAGGCCATGGCTTTATTTGCATTATATTGGCTTCAGTCTCTAAAAGTCTCTTTCTGAAGATAAAACTATGTTGGCAAGAAACCTCATTGAAGACAAGACAATACCATGTGATCTCATTTGCCATTGTCTCTCCCTTGACCCCATCAAATAGTACATTAACCATTCATTTCTGAAGAGAACTACCTCCACATAACATGTATCTGTTATATCTATATATATTCACCAAAACTATGCCATTCTCAAGCAACAATCATTCTTCTTCTACACACTTTGATATCATTTTTATTGTTGTTTGTGTTAAGCAACATAAAACAATGGGCTTTCGCTTACCAGCTATTAGAAGAGCATCATCTGCTGTAGTGGAAATTACCATCTCAATGAGATGTGAAAGATGTAAATATTAGAAATTTCTCCCTCACAATTTCTCTGGATTGATACATTTTATCAACAAATATTTCTAGACTGCTATTGTTTTGTAAGTTTCATATGTTCTTCACATGTTTTTTTTAGCTGCTACTGTTGCAACAAAATAGTGTGCATTAAGAAACAATTGAAATTGGAGCTGAATTTTGGGAGATATTAGCTACCTGGCCTCAATGTTTTCAGCATCTAAATTCCCCTGAATCTTTATTCTTACAAATTTAGAAGTTTTTCTTCCAAATATCCTTAATAATGTGTAATGTCTGAAATGTAAGTATACCCATTGTTGGTTGGATCCTTTAGTTGCTTTTATTATTAACCATTTTTGTTATCAATTTGCTAAATTTCACAACAACAACAATAACAATAATAACTGAGACTTCATATTTCATATTTACATGCATGTGATGATTCTTTTCTTTTACTATATAGTATATGAATATATCCTTAAAAGACCAATAAAAACTTATCGACGATATAGTTAAAGGATATTGTAACAAAAAATTAACCAATGTTTTTAGGAAAATTTTTAGCTTAATTTATAGAATTATATGATGTGAAATAAATAAACTATAATTGAATATTTAGTTTTGAATCCAATATTTTTAAAATGGCTGAAAAAAGTATGCACGTGTAGAATTAAGGACTTGATGATTGATTTATTGTTATGTTAACTAGAATGAGACCCACGCATCCATTAATGATAGTATATAATAAATATTTAAAATGGCTATGTTTTGTAGAATTAAATTAAATATGTGTAAATTAAAGTTAAATTTAAAAGGTGTTTTGTTTAAAATAATTTGTAGTACAAAAGATTTAAATGTTGGAGTTGTACAAAGTGATATTTTTATTGAGTGTGTGTTTGGATTACAGTTTACAAACGGTAATTTGTATAAAATTGATTTTGCAAACTTGATTTTGATAAAAAGTAAGTTTGTGTTAAAGTGATTTATGTTTGATAATTTTTGTATCAAAATGGATTATAGTAAAATAAATATTGTTTGAATAGATCTTATTAGTTAATTTTATAATAAAATTAATATTTACTCACTAAAATAAAAATAACATATAAAAGTAGACAAAATATATTTTTAAATAAAAATATAAATATAAATTTTAGATATATATATATATATAATCAAATATGTTATATTTTTTAAGTATTAATGTGAGAATGTTAATTTAGTATTTTTTTAACATCGTACTTTTATTTTAGTACTCTCAATAATCTTATTCTTAATATTATTGAAATTTAACATTTATGATTTTATTATTATCTATGATTAATTTTTTATTTAATTTATCTTTTTTAATGAAATCATAATCTATATTATAAAAAAAATTACACTAAAAAATAGCATACGAGAATTACAATTATAAAAGAGAGTACTAAAAATAATAAAAAATTAAAATTTACTTTGTAGTGATTGAAATAAATTTAAGTTCTGGATGATATTTTTTATATAGTATATTTTTAGTATTGTTAGTACTCTTTTTTAGTTTACTATAATTTTTTACTATTATTATTATTTACGTTTAATTTTTTGTTTAATTTACTTTACCTAATAGGATCAATAAATCATATTATTAAAAAGATAATAACAAACATAATACACAAAAATCACAATTATAAAAGTGTATAATGTCAAACAAACAGTTGACAAAAAAAATAAAAATAATAAATAATAAAAAACAGAACTCATATAAATACAAATAAGAAGAATTCTATAAATAATACAATAACATACATACAGGATAAAGTTGGTAAAAGATAAATAAATATTTAGTATTCATGGCTAAAAGCCCGTTAAGAAAACGCAGAAGTTAGAAATTGTTACTTCTTGTAAACGTAGTTTTAGTAAAAAAATCACTTCTGCATTTATAAAAAAAATTGTCAAACCAAAAGTTGAAAACTTTCAAGAAATCTAAACATACTTCTTTTCTTCTAACGCATTTGCTAAACACATCCTTAGTGGTTTAATTTTTGAATTTGTTTTAGTTGATGGACTTAGTCTTCTTATGTGGCGCTCGTCCTCCAGTTTCTTTATTGGTTATCATTAGAGTTGTTGTTTTCTTCTTTCTATCGTAGGTTCTTATGAACACATATTATTTATGAATTGTTAAGTTGTATGCACTTTCTATTGTGTTGTTTGTTCTATCTTTGCATATATGTTCTTCCTTCGAAGATGTGTCTTGAATTTGTATGGTTTTCTTTCTCCTTAATCTTTTAATGTGCATGCAATTTTTCAACGACATCTACAATAAAAAGAACAAAAATGTGTAGAATTTTTTTTGAACAAGTTATTTTAATAAGAATAATTGAAATAGTATAAAGTGAAATAACCTATTAATATTTTTCTTTGACCCACTTTGTCACAATATCTCAAGTGATGTAAATTGAAAATAGTGTTGAGAAATGTTCAAAATTGAATCTTTAATTTCTTTCACAACAGTTATGAGTAAAAAGTTTGTTTTTATTGTACGTTTAATTGGTCTATACAACTCATTTGCATCTTCTATTTTTAAATTTTTTATAGTATAGACTTTTCCTGCTTGTAACAAATGCTTGAATTTGTTCATCATATTTCTCTTCACAATTACATGAAGATATGTTCTCTGCAGTGTTAGTAAATCATAGCTAATAATTAATTAAAAAAATTGATTACATTAATTTTTTTTAAGTTATTAAAAAAGGAACAATGAATAGCATATCGAAAGAAATATAATTTTAACGATATTAAAATATAATTATATATAAAGTATTATAAAATAATATAAAAAGTATAAAACGTAAAAATAATTAAAGTATTTTTTTGTAAATTCAATTTAAAAATATAATAAATATGTTTATTTTGTATCTTTTCATCTAATATAATCATTTCTAAGTAAAGAGACTTTTCTTCATTTGTGGGTGTTAATGTTTTCCATAGACGAACCATGTGAACTTTGATAAACCAATTGTCTGTTTGTTTGGTGATATTGTCCAAAGAATGATGCTCTATTGAGTAAGTTTGAGATGTTGTGTAGTGCCAAAATAAATTTCTTATGCTAAATTTAATGTTATTTGAAGAAATAGTGATAAAAAACTTGTATAAGTAGTTCAAATAGTATGGAATTTGAATATTTGTAACGTAAAATTTATTATGATTAATAGATTATTATGACATTTGTAATATGAATGTTTATTATATTTAATGAGTTATTTATAAAAATTAATAAATTAATTATTAGGGTTATAAATTTATTGTATTATTTATAACGATAAGATGTAATAAATATAGGGATATGAATTCTTATATAGGTTACAAATTTGGTTAGATACTATTAATTTTTAATTATTGTCAATGGTAATTTTGCAGCCGAATTTGTATATATTTCTATTATTTGTATATTTTTTTGTATATTTTATTTTTGTATTGATTTAAAAATAATAGTTGATTTGGCAAAAAATGAGTGGTTGATTCTAAAATTTTGCTAAATAATATTACTGACATGGTATTAGTAAGAAGAGAAAAATCTCTTAAAAGTAATGTGAATAAATTTATCTATCTATTTTTACATATTAAGAATAGATATAAGTAAGTTAATCAAAAACATCTAAATTACAAGAACCATTTGAAAATGTAAAGCAAAAACCTCTAGAAAAACTAAACCATTAAACAATAAGATGAGAGAATGCTTTATATTTTTTGGGAGGTGTTTGAAATGTTACAACTTACGAGAAGTGTTTTTTTATTTTAAGTTAATTTTTTAAAGTTTTTATGTATTTATGTATGAGTTTAATTTTGATGTACCGACAGTGTAAAACGTGCAATCACATCTGTTTTTTTGGATGACCATTTACAATATCAATGTGAAAGATAATTTTTTTTTTGTGACTAATGTGAAAGATAGTTATTTTTAGAGATATAGTAGTTAAAAACATTTAAATTACATGAAGCCATTTGTAAGTGTAAAGCAAGAGGCTCTAAACAAACTGAACCACTAAACAGTAAGAGAATGCTTTATATATTGTGGGAGGTGTTAAAAATGTTTAAGTAGTAGACAAAACGCAGATGCAACATTTTCATTCATTCATGAATTTAAGGATTGCGGGCTACATTAATTGCTCATCTTGAATTGCCAAAAACTTGTGCTTCTGATTGTGACGAGATGAAGAATTGGCTCTGTACATCATTGTTGGGTTAAATTGTTCCACATCTTCCTTTAATACCCAACGATAACCAACACTCTTCACTTCTACTACTTCTGGATAATCACTTTCGATGGCCAATTCAGGATAATATGTTCCTTCTTTTGAACCCGATTTAATATATTGGTGGGATAGAAACATTAGCAACATATGATCCAATTCAGTTGTGATCAAATCTTGCTTAAACCATATTGGAACATTGTAACGACCGGTCTCATAGCGACTTCGATGAAAACGACATTCTAAAAGAGATCCTGTCACTCGTCGAACAAATTGAGGTGAAGCATGATGTGCAACAAATGTTCCACAAACAGCAATGCCAATACAATTGTTGTCATCTAGAATGGGAGACGGATCCAGCCATATTGAACTACCCGCATTCTGTTCGCTGAACCACCTTGGAATTTTAGTTCCTGGAACAACAGCTCTAATGCTGTATTTGGGGAAAGAGCATTGCAAGTTCACCTGCCACCGTAGAAATTAGGTACGATTAACAATATAAGTTCATAATATACATAGAAAGGAGGAATTGAAGTTGGTACCTGAATCATTCTTATCATCCATGAAATAACTGTCACACGACAACCTTCCGTGTCACTCAAATTTGGGCAGTTGAAAACATATATTCCTCCATAAGATACTCTTCTGATCGGCAAAAGTGTACTTGGCAACCACTTTAGATGCTTACAGTACTCCAAGTTCAACACCCTTAGCTTGGGAAGTTCCTTGATGCAATGAGGTAGCGCAACAATATTGTTTCCCCCGATATTTAAATCTTCTAAACAATGTAACTGTCCAATAGCTTCAGGGATTTGAACTAGATTACAGAAACTTATGTCAAGAGATGTCAAAACTGGGAAACGAGACAAAGAAGGCACCAATGAACCAACTGAATTGGAGCGCCTTCTAGAAGACAAAAAATGGAGAGGCCTTGTAAGAGTTTTGCATATGGATGACGTCATGTGGCTTTGCACACTTTGACCTGAATTCAACTGCTCGCTCTGTCTTGGTTTCTCTAACAACTGATATCTAAATAATTTTGAACAGCCAGATAGATTTAAATTTTGAAGAGAATTAAGACGAAATATGCAATTGGGAATACTAACAAGGTTTTTGCAGTTTTCCAGATTCAAGAAACGAAGCTTTTCTAGAGAACCAATAGATGCATCAAGATGAACAAGTTTATCACATCCTGCAAGTTTTAGCTTCTTAAGATTTGAAGTCCGAGATAAGATGGGTATCTTTACAAGGCTTTTGCAGTTTTCCAGATTTAAGGAATGAAGCTTTTGTAGAGAACCAACAGATGGATGAAGGTGAACAAGTTTAACACATCCTTCAAGATTTAGTTCCTCAAGATTTGGGGCCTGAGATAAGTTTGGTATCTTTACAAGATTATGAGAATCACATAGTGCTATATGTGTCAAATTAGGTAGATCCTGCAACCAAAATAAATCCAATAAAAGAAAGCAATATTACTCTATCTAGTTAACTACCTTCCAACTCATTAATTTTTTGTCCTTTTTCACCTAATTGTTTTCATTACTTATACATTATTTTTGTTCCTATATATCATTTTTTTTCTCTTTCAACAATTTATACTCTTTTAATATATATGACCTAGTTGTAATAATAATATTGTTAAAAATAGATAGTATTTATGATTCATAAAATATAAAATTAAAAAATTAAATATTATTGTCAACTATTCAAACATTACATTCGTACTTATATATTTTGTCAAATATTTTCATTTTTATGCTATAGTATATATTTAAATGTAACTTTTAAAAGACAAAAGAAATAATAAATAAAAGTAACTACTTAAAAAGAACAAAGACAAAAAGTGATATGAAATCAAATAAACAAATTTTAATTTAATATTTTTATTCAGAAAGTATGTATTCTTCCTGTAATGTTCCAAGCTTCTTTTTTTCTATTATTACTATCCTACCCTTTAATTTTATCAAAATTTCTACATTACCCTTATTCCTCCTACCCAACCCTAACCCTAAATTACTAAACAACTTCCACTCTTCCTCGTCAACAACAGCCCCCTTCTTTTCAAAACTCACACCATACACAAATACACCTACGCAGAAAAAAAGAAGAAGGAGAGAACGGTAGAAGGGGCTGCTGCCTCCACGCCTCGTCGCCGAAGTTCTGCTGCTGCCAAGTCGCCATCGACGTCAACCCTAGAGAAAGAGGGAGTCTGCGAGGTGAAGGAAGCTGGAGGAGTGTCGCTGCCATTAGCGTTTTGCGGTGCCGCCATCATGGTCGCCGAGAAGGAGGAGGACCCGCGAGGAAGAGGGACGCGGTCAGTCTCATCGTCATCAGATCCGTCTTTGCCGATGGAGACCCCATCGCCAAGCTGCTGCACCGCCGCTGCCACTGTTAGGTTTCCGGGAAGAGGAGCTCTAGCGGGAAAGAGAGAACGAGAGAGTTCGCAGAAAGAGAAACATCACCATACACGAACAGAGGGGGGAGGAGGAACTCACCGGAGGAGAAGGAGACTCGTCGCCATGCCTCTAGTCGCTAGGAACGGCGGTACCGTCGCCGGAAAACACGTCGGAGCTTCCAAACTCACCGGCAACACTACCTTGCCACTGTTCTGGTCTAGCTTCTTCCCTTAGTCTGTCCTGTTTTCACCTTATCTCTGCCACTAATTCATTTTTACCTTGTCCTTGTTTTGATTTATTTTTGTCCTTGTTCTGTTTTGGATCTTCCAGAATTTTATCTGCCTTTGTCTCTGTATTCGATTTGAAATGACTGCCTGGTGTTGTGGTCATTGTCGCTGTCGTGAGACGCACTCTGGGTTTGGTCTCTTCGGTCCGTTAGGACCATGCTGTGAGTAGGCTTTACATTTATAACCGTTAAGCTTTTGGTTTATGCTATTATGAGTTTTTAATTATATTTATAAAACTATTATTGAAGAACTTTGATTTGATTATAATACTTGATTTATTATAGCTGAGCAATTCTTCTTATGAAATTCATATATTAGGAATTTTTACATGAGACTATATATATGTTTGATAAAATTTTATATTATTTTAGAATATTGATTTTATTTGAATATATACTTTTGAAGTATTAAAGTATTTGTTGGCACACACATAGAAATTATGAAATATGTTTCTATGATTGAAAAAGTATGATGTGAAAATATTTCTGATAAGAAAGTATTATCTGATTGATTTGATTCGATACCTTATATATTTGAGAGATTAAAGATTTATTGTATTTGAAACTATATGTTTTGAATTGGTTTGGGAGGCTCGTATTAGAAAACCGTAGTTAACGGCGGTTATGACGTTAACTTAGATGCATCTGACTCAGACTCCAGCTAGCAGGGGTGTTGCTAGCCTAAAGTGTAGGCCACACGTTAGATCTGTTATTTTGTTAGGACACACAAGAGGAAAGGGCTACCCATAGAGGTGGAGCCGTCCATGTGTGGACTTTTGATTTGATTTCTGTATGAGAACTCCCTTATTGATTCACTTATTATTATTAACTATTATTTTCTAATTAAAGTTACTTTGATAATAATGTTTATATGGTCTCATGTCGATTATAAATGTATTGTCTAGTCACTGAGTTGTAAAACTCATCCCTTTTTTTTTAAAAACATTTTTCAGGAACAAATACTTGACTATGTGAGACTTTTTATTCAAGAGTAACAATCTGCAGCGAGTACGTATTCTTTGTCGAGTTCCTAGATGTATATGCTCCATATGTCACAGGCAGGATCCAACCATTTGTAATTATTTTATTTTTGTTAAAAATATATATAACTATTTATTTTAGAATTTGTAAAATATTTATAACTTTCTTATTCAACTTATAATTGAGTCGGTTTAGGCTTGCTAAGGGACTATTTTCCTGAGCGCCGGTCATGGCTCATTTTGGGCCGTGATAAAGTGGTATCAGAGCTTAGGTTTAATCAGTGTAATATGGAGCAAGTGTCCTATAGTAGGATCACAATTGTATAAATAGAAGCGCGCCTATTTGTACAAATTGTGGCACTATCAGAGGCCTATAGGAATGTCATCCTTTTCTTTTTGTCATTCTTGTCTTTTGGTTCTTGTCATCATGAGTCATCTGTCGATTCTTGACACCTCTTTTCTCTTCTTTGTACCCATCCTTGAGTTATTATTTGGTAGCTTTTCTTAAACTTGCTTTTGCAATGACTTTAGTTTCGGTTCCGGTTCGCAATTCCTGCCTTGTAGCGAGTTCTAATCTTTCACGCTTTTGTGAATATTTGCTTTAATCTTCTTCATTTTCATGTTATTTTCTATGGTTTCTGATTTCAATATTTCATCAATTATCTAGAAGATTCGATATGTTTTTACTGTGAATTATTATCTTATTCCTCTCATAGAACAGTATTTGGATTTGTGGATTGTGGATTCACTTAGCTGCTAATTGAGATGCTTTGTTTTGGATTTTGATAAAACAAGGTTGTTCTTCTTATGTTGATGATCTTTGAAGTTAACATAATTTTGAACCACTCGTGATTTGTTCTTTCGAATCAATAATAAAAAAAAAAACAGTTATTCGGTTGCTTAGGTAGAAGAACTACGTGACGAATATATGCATGGAGTGTTATTCTTGTTTGCTAGATTGGAATTATAATATTCTCTGTTTAGGTGTGGCAAATTTTCTTTTATGATCTGTTAGTGGAATTGAAGATCTTTTCCGATCTGAAAGTTTAGTTGAATTTTTTTTGTTTGATAATCTGTTCTGCTATGGCTTTGTTTGTTGAACGTGGCTTTTCTTTCAAGGGCACTATTTCTTTTGGGATCCTTCAAGTTCTTCCCTTTTCAATCTTAGGATTCCTTTGATTCTGAAATTTAGATTTCAATTTTTGACTCATTTTATTTCTGCTCAGTTACACACTTCATATTTCTCATGGTAAAATGACTCAAAATAGCACGCAAATTAGGGGGCATGAATTTTTGTGAATAGAAATTTCTTTGTAGTAATCACTTTTTCAAAACCCATGATTTCTTTTTTCTTTTCCTTTTTCGTTTTCCTACTGGTTGATGCTGCTTTGGATTAATACCCTTACCTTGTTGTGAAAAACAACTCAAACCAATTTAGTTTATTGTGTACTGAATATTGCATTGAATTCTGAAGAAGGGTCTTTCTTTCCTCCTTCATTTGTTTTTCAATCATGTTCTGAAATCTAAGATTCTTTGTTGTTTTTCAACACCTGAGTTGAGCATTGTTTTCAATACCTTTCAAAAGTTTTGAATATATACTTGTTGGTTAGTTCTCTCTTTTTGTGCATTTTATTTGTTTGATTTTTTTTTTAATACTGTAACATTATTTATTGTATGAAAAAGTGCTTTGAATGTTCAAGCTTTCTTCCTTTATAGACCTTTGTTTTAAACTTTTAATCAATGCAAGTTTTACCCTTGCACTTTTGCAATGCTTTGCTTGTTTGGATTTTCATTGAAGACCCTTTACTCACAAGTTCTTAATCCGTTTACTGATTTTCAGCTGTTTCTTAGTTCCAAATTTATGATCCGAAAAAGCATTTTTGCTTGAAGTTACTTTACCTTGTGCAAGTTAACCATGTTATGGTTTAAACCTTGAATTGTTGCATATGTAGGGGGTTTAATTAAACAATTTTAATTTAAGAATGTCCACAAGATTTATTGAGTAAATTGCAAATAGCTTTAATTGTTGTGAGTGATTAATTGATGATATGAATGCTGAATTGTGCTTGTGATGTGTGATTGGAATTATTAATTAGTGATATGGATTGATTATGCGAATTGTGAATTATTTGACCAATAATTGCTGTGATTGTTGAATCCTAATGGATTATATTGGTTGATTACTGTTGAACTGGTTATTGTAATGGACTTAGTTGGTAAATTGATTGGAGTTTGGTTTAGAGGATAGTTGGAGAGCTGAATTTTGAAAAGTTGAACTAACTTGTTGGAAATCTGAATTTTGAATTCAACGGCAAATTTGGAAAGTGAACCAGTTACTCAATAGTGATTGAAATGATACGAGATTAAAAGCCAAGTAAAGTAGAATAAGTAAAATTGCTAAGATTCAATTTTGAAGGTTTCGTATAACTGGAACATTAGTTATGATTTTTCAAAGTTAAATCGTAAAACCTGGTTTTCTGCATTTTTTTTAAATGAAGCTAGAAACTTTGAAAATCTATAACTAATTCGGTGATGATCGGAGTTGTATAGGACCAAGTCTGGATTAAGCTTGGGAATATAGGGAGCTGGACTGGATTAATTTATTTTTGTTTCATACAAAAAGACTTTTTAATTTTTAGATAACATCTTGTCTTTCATTTGTTTTTATAATGGTTAAATTCATTTTCTTTCACAAGAGTTATAAAAAAATTTATTTTTTCGTAGCATTTTAATTTTTTTGTTTTGTTAATTAAAAAATTTGTTAAATTATATAAATTCTATCATATATGTAATTATATGATAGAATCCCGTATAAAAAAAAATCATTGGATAGAATCATAGAAAATTATTGTTGTATTGATCATATTTACTTTTAAATTTGATGGAAGCCTATAAATATTATGGCTATTTTCAATATGCTTATAAAAAAATTATTAACTTGAATAAGGTTTTTCCGTGCACAGTATGGATTACTAATTTGTTTATTAAAATTTTAATTTTAAAGTTAAATTTTTTATGGGAAGTTAATATTAAATTGTTTTGTTCACAACTTTTCTTATACAATTATTAACTTTTATTAAATTGTTTTGTTCACAAATTTTATCTTATATATTTTTGAATTCTTTAATAAAGTAAAATTATATATCTTTATTCTTATGATCCAATTTAATGTAAAAAGTCCATATTAAATACTTAATCTAACTATATCTTTGGAGGAACGGGTGTGTGACTATGTATCAGACCGGAGGTGGGATCTCAATCGAATTGCAGTAGTCCTAGGTGACGATTGGATTCCCGTTTTCAGGTCGACGAAAACACCTGAACCAGAGATGGGAGAAGATATTCTAGCCTGGCTGTTGACATCAGACGGTGCGTTTTCTATCAAGTCAGCTTGCTCTCTCTATCTAAGCCCTTCAGATAATTCTAAAGCTGAGTTGTTTTCGAAGATCTGGAAGCTTGAAGCTCCCCAAAGGCTGCGTACTTTTTGCTGGCTTGTTGCAAATGAAGTGCTTTTAACAAATGAGATTAGAGTCAAAAGAAATATGACCCAGGATGGATCTTGTGTTAGTTGTGGTGAGGCAATCGAATCGATGCTCCATGTGATCCGAGACTGCAGAGTTGCGAGACAAACATGGATGAGCATTGATGCCAGATTGAGATTTGGTAACTTTTTCAACACCCCCCTTCTCCCTTGGTTGTTGGAGAATTTATCATCCCAATCCCTCTTCAAAGGGGTTCACTGGCCCCTCCTTTTTGTATGCATAATGAATGCACTCTGGCTTCGTCGAAATAAGGTGATCTTTGATAGCGATGAGGCCGTAGCAGAGAATAGCATTCATTTTTTGGCCTTCCGTTTAGCGAAGGACTACTCTATGGCACACCTCGAGCTTGCTCAGAGCAGGAAAAAGGTTTGCAACTTCATTGAAAGACAGATCAAATGGAAGCCACCAGATCACCCGTTTATTAAGCTCAACTCAGATGGCTCTGTGTTAGATGGAGGAAGAGCAGCTTGTGGTGGGATCCTAAGGGACTCTGATGGAAGATTTATAGCTTGCTTTAGTGCAAATTTGGACGGTGGAACAGTGACGACAGCGGAGCTTTTGGGAATTTTACTAGGCCTGGAGCTAGCTTTGAATATTGGTTGCTCTCATCTGATCATTGAAGCAGACTCCCTTGTTGCAGTGAAGCTTTGTCTCCAGAAGGAAATTAACTTACATGCTACTAGATCTTTAGTCTTGGCTATCAGAAACAGATGCAGCAGGCTTACTAACTGGAATATTCATCACCAATTTCGGGAAGCAAATACTTGTGCTGATAGGTTGGCTCACTTTGGTCATAGTCTTCCATCTGGCTGCCATATTTTCTTTAATCTGCCCTCTTGTATTTCCTTAGCTTTTCATGCTGATTCTATAGGTATTGCTCTCTCTAGAGTAGTCTCTATTTAGTTTTCTTGTTTTTGGGCGTTTCTGCCCCCCGATGTTCATCAAAAAAAAAAAAAAAAAAATCTAACTATATCTTAATATTAAATATTTTGTATTAAACTTATCATATGCACGAGGCTCTTCACTAGTTTACTTGAAACTATATATTTAAATTCACAAATAAGTTATTTAGTTGATATACTTTTCTTATCAATTATTTTAATTTATAATTACAAATATAAATACAACTCAAATTCTTTTTCCAATTGTATTCGTATATATTGATATTATTAATATTTTATGAATAACTGTATATAGTTTATAATATCCACCTATCTAATTATAACTTTTTTAAAGGGGGTTTTATTCTTGTAATTAGAGAATACGTTACAAAAATCAATAGCATAAATAATTACTTTTAGCTTATAAATTTAAATAATTAGTTCATTTATGCAAGTAATTCTAATTAAATAAAATTTTATCAAATAACTTAATGAATACATATATATATTAACTATTACAAGAAACAACTTATTGTGAATATAAAAATGGTTTTAAGTAAATATGAATATGTTAATAATGACTATTTTGCAAAAATTAGAAAAGAATACATATTTTATGAATAAAAAACTTGACATTTATTTAAAATTTTACATTTTTAAATTAATTTTCTCTTTCTTAAAATTTTATATTTTTAAATTATTTTTCTCTTAATTTTATTCTTCTACCTTAATGGTATAAGAATTTAGTTGAACATTTTTAAATTATAAGGATCTAATTATAAATTTGATAAAATTATAGATGTCAAAAAAATAATTTAATTATAAAATTAATACTAACAAAGACAAGGATATCTGCCATACCTTTATTCCCTTCCAGAGTTCTTTGATGTTGCTATAATCCAGGATTAGTTTAACGAGTTTATTTGGCTGAAAGCTTGATGGCAAACATGTGAAAGGATAACTTTCCCATTCAAGATATCCCAACTCATTAGAAAGAAAATGCAGGCATCCTGAGAAACTCAAATTTTCAGTAAGACTAAGTATAATAAGCAATTTCAGGTTACTCATTTGTGATAAAGCTTCAACTGGCAACTCTTCCCTGTAGATACAAAATTCTCGGAGAACTATGGCTTCAAGGTTTTCTGCTATCTGAAATATTAGAGCTTTTAAGATTATTTAGATTCTAAATAAAAGTGGCAACCTACAACAATTTCAATAACTATATTACCTTGTTTTCTCGTAAGACATTGCTTAGATCCTTTTGATTCCACAACCTGCTCCACTTTCTTGGTTCGTGGGGTGATTTTTCTCGAACAATACTTCTACCCAACTCTCTCAACAGATCGTGCATAACTATCTCCCATCCATCAAAAATAGTTATAAGTGATTTATCAATGAGAATTCTTATACCAATATCAGGATAAAATCCTCGAATACGTAAAATCTCTTTCACATATTCTTCGCGCTTAAATGGAAAGAAACAAGCAATATCAAGAAATATTTCCTTTTCCATATCGTCAAGTGCATCAAAACTGATTCGTAGCACATCCATAATATCTTTTGTTGGCTTTTCTTTCAATCTAATTAATGCACTACTCCATTCGGAGACATCTCGCCCAAACAAAAATGAGCCCAATACTTTAATCGCTAAAGGAAGTCCATTAGCATATTTTAATGCAGAATCTGTCAGGCTCTCGTAATCTTTTGCAACGTGATTACATTTGAAAGCTTTTCTGCAAAACAATTGGAGAGCATTCTCATCATTTAAGAGCGGAACTTTGAAAACTTCATCCGCTCCATACTCTCTCAATATATGCTCATCTCTAGAAACTATGATTAATCTACTCCCTCTACCTAGCCTTTCCCGTTTTATAGCCAACTTCTCCAATTGAATCCCCTCATCAACATTATCAAGAACTAGGAGAACCTTTCTATGGCATAACCTAGTTTGAATCAGATTATTTGCCAGTGAAAGATTGCATATCGAAAAATTTTCTTGCATGAAAGCTTGACAAAGAAGTTGCTTTTGTACACCAAGTGGACCATAATCTCCGTAAATTCTACTTACGTCATCCACAAAACATGAAGAATCATATTGATGAGAGATTTTTCCATATAAAATGGTGGCAAGAGTTGACTTTCCTATGCCGCCCATTCCACAAATCCCTACAACTCGAACTCGAACATCATCGTCTGAGAGCAAAAGTAGAAGCTTTTCTAATTCATGTAGAGGAGAATGCATCCCAACTATATCATCAGATAGACTTGATGATGGTTTGGGACTCACTATGTTTGTTACCACTTTGACGATATTTTCAATCTCAGCAGATTGTGACCTAAACACATCAATTAAGAAAAAAAAAAAAACCCACAAAATCATCACTTACTACAGCACAAAATTATTTCAAAAGAATAAATAGAAGACATAGAAGGGGTTACTGACTTATCCTTCTTCACATCCCAGCCAGAGAGATTAGCTACTTGTGTTAGAGCCGCCCTCCATCTTCGCACTTGCTCCATCTTCTCTGCATCATCTTTGAATCTTTCTTCATGTTTCATAAAGGCTTTTTCATAATTTCCACTTTGCCTTCTCACCTCAGTTGGACTCACATCATAGAAAACTGGCAGAACACGCTGTCCCGGTGTTTCAATGCAGTCAGCTATCTTTGCCAGCTCTTGCAAGCACCATGTGGAGGAAGCATAGTTGATAGAGAAGACAACAATCAGAACCTGTGATCCTTCAATAGCTTTCAGAAGCCCTGCAGATATAAGTCCTCCTTTCTCGAGCTTAGTATCATCCCTGAAGGCAAATATGCCGTGTCTTTGGAGAGCAGCATAAAGATGATCAGTGAAGTTGAAGCGAGTCTCCCCTCTAAAACTCACAAACACATCATATTTCCAATTCTTCTCAACAGACAAGGGGCTTTGGATTCTCATGCAATCCATTGTATGTGTGCACAGTCAATAAGGAATAAGCAATGCAGAAATAAGGATTAGTTGTTATGAAAATGAGATGCACACCGAGGATAAGGGATTTATATATATATTAAAGTCAATGGACGTGTCTTTTGGTTAGTTTGCAGGGTAGTAGTTTTTCTGTGGAGGAAAGGATAGATGAAAATTCTTGCAGTGAGTGGTTTATACTTTATTATGAGCAAAACAAAACATTGAAATGGGAGTGTGGGACATACTTTTTTTTTTTTAAAAAAAATAGATAAGTAGTGACGTTATCCTTTCTTAACTTCCAATTTGACACGCATTGCTTCAATATTCGTAGCTCTTTGCTCCAAATCTTTGTCATGATTTGCTAAACATTTTCTCTATGGCACCTACCCAATTTCTTGAACGATATAAGTGTCGTTAGTCTCATTTTCGTTTTATGACTGTGTGATGGATGACTAACGAAATTCATGAATATTTGTAGGGAAGGATCTCATATACATGAATTGTAGCTTCCTAATATGTTTCAATTGAATAGAAAAACATTTCTGCTACAATCACGAAACATAGAATAAACAAGAACAAAAGCACACGTTTCTAGTAAACTTCTTCCCTTTTTTTGGTGGACTTCTTTGTAGAATACTAGTGTCTACTTGTATATGACTAAGTTGAATTTAGAACTAAATAAGTGCTATATACTAATCTGCGAGACGAGTTTGTTGACTGGTTCAATTCAAGCAGTAGTAAAATTAACTCAGAAACAGAACCATCCCAATAGAAATGTGAAAAAGGGGTCCATAGCCTATGATAATAAAAATAAAAAGGAAACAAACTATTAGAAGAGTATCATCTGCTGTTAGCCAAGAATCTTGTAAAGTTGATGAAGTTCAAAAAAAGGCTATCTCAATCTCTGTTAAGAGAGAAAATGAAGGGGCTTGTGATTCCAATTTCATATTTAAATCAACCTTTGTTTTGAGAGATACTAAGCCAAGGCAGAGGAAGATTTTGGATATGTCATTCAATGGACGATCTCAATGCTTTCATGGACCTCACTTCATGCTTGAATGGATTATAAGTAATACTAAAAGAAACTTACACAGGGTAGTTGAGGGACAACTTTGCATATAAGACACTCAGAAATTTCTTTTCATCCTTCATTTTTAGTGGAAACTAGCATCTGAATTAGATGTCAAAGATGTTAATATTAGAAATGGATTAATACATTTTATCACCAAATATTTATAGAATGCTATTGTTTTGCAATTTGCATATGTTCTTCAAGTGTATTTTTACTTTTTAGATGCTACTGTTGCAAGAAAATAGTGTGTATTAAGAAACAATTGAAATTGGAGCTGAATTTTGGGAGATACTAGCTATCTGGCCTCAATATTTTCGGCATCTAAATTTCCCAGAATATCTATTCTTAATATATAAAAGTAGATACATAAGCATGCACCACATTACTTTTGAGACATTTCTTTCCTCCTACTAATGCCATATCAACAATATTGCTTACTTGGCATAACTTTAGAATCAACCACTCCATTCTTGCCAAATCAACTACTATTTCCAAATCAGCAAAAAAAATAAAATATACAAATAGAAAACTAAAAAATAGAATCCAATAAATTTGTAACCTCCAAATACATTGAATTCATATTCATATATTTATTATATCTTACCGTTATAAACAACACAATAAATTTATAACCGCAACAATTAATTTATAAATTAAAAATTTAAAAAATGAAAATTATATTTTATTATTATAATTATGTTTATTATAATCATTTTAATTTTTGCCAATGAGTTATACCTCAAATAGCATAGTCTCCCATATTGGTCGCGAGTTCGAGTCTCTGTATTTTTGGTAAAAAAAAATAATCATTTTAATTTTTAGAAGTAACACTAGGTACAAAGAACTATTATTGTAGTTTTTACTTATTATTAAAAACAAATTCTATTTTATTTTACCAATATAAATTTTGAAAAGAATATTTGAAAACTAAAAAAAAACAAATTTATTAAAAGAGTATCAAAACGAAACCAAAAAATATATGATATTAGACATACATTTTCATATTCAAAACGAAACCAAAAAATATATGATATTAGACATACATTTTCATATTAGATACATTTGTAGTATATAAGATGCATCATGCATGCATGTTTACCTCAAAACACTAATTAACTATTTTCTTTTTTTTTTTACTAAAAATGTTTAACTTTTAGCTTTTGTTGCGTATATTTGTACATATAAGATGCATCATGCATGGATACAAATCTAATTATATAATTATTACAATAATTATGTTGACCTCAACTCTATAAGTTTAGGCCATTGACTACGTTAATTGCATTGCCAACTTTAGAATAATTATTATTTGACACAACTTTAGAATCAACCACTCAATTCTTGCCAAATTAACTATTATTTTTAAATCAGCAAAAAAAATAAAATATACAAATAAAAAACTAAAAAATAGAATCCAATAAATTTGTAACTTCCAAATACATTAAATTCATATTCCTATATTTATTATATCTTACCGTTATAAACAATACAATAAATTTATAACCGTAACAATTAATTTATTAATTTTTATAAATAACTCATCAAAGGTAATAAACATCCATATTACAAATGTCATAATAATATTATTAATGATAATGAATTTTACATTATAAGTATTTCAATTCTATACCATTTAAACTACATATATAAGTCTCTTATCACTATTCCTTCACATAACATCAAATTTAGCACAAAAAAGTTTATTTTCGAACTGCATATCTCAAACTTACTCAATAGAGCATCATTCTTTCAGAGCAGAACGATTAGATCTAATGGCCATGCAATGAGAATATGATGATCAGGTATGACAACAAAAATCACAACATGCATCATACATTCATACTTTCTCAAATATCATATACCCAATGATAACATAAATTGAATATTGGAATAGGAAAAGATCTTCACAATTTTAGCAACTATAAACGAAATTAATGACAAATTAGGATAGAACTGTGTTAAATGTAAAAGGTGTCCGAAGAAAGCATATATAAAAAAAGAAACAACAATATTTGTGGCACATGTAATCAAACACCATAATATCCAACAATAAGGTAACTCTATATACTTTTCATAATCTCATCTATCAGATTATTAGTTGTTAGCCCAATACTTATTTTAGGTTCAGAATTCAATTAAAGGTTTTAGATCAAAGTGTTACAACAACTTTTGTACTATTTGATGGCGACACAAAAAACTTATTGGGCACAACTGCTTTAAATCTAATGACATTTCAAAAAAATAATGACATTGAAGCACCACCCCATCAAGAGATTAAGGAGAAAGAAAACCATACAAATTCAAGACACATCTTCGAAAGAAGAACATACATACAAAGATGGAACCAAATAACACAATAAAAAGTGCATCAAATTCAACAATTCATAAAGAACATATCTTCACAAGAACCTACGACAAAAAGAAGAAAGCACAAATTCTAACAACCAACAAAAAAAAAGGAGGACGAACGCCATATAAGATGACTAAGTCCATTAACTAAAACAAATGTAAAAATCAAACCACCAAATAAAAATATTTAAAAATGTTTACAACTCCCATCCAAATCTTTTGTACTACAAATTATTTAAAATAAAATACCTTTTAAATTTAACTTCAATTTACACATATTTAATTTATTTCTACAAAACATAACAATTTTTCATATTTATTATATACTATCATTAATTTACCGTTCCGCGCGTGGCGCGAGTCTCATTCTAGTTTATACTTATTTAGAAGTTTTTCTTCTAAAAGACACAAAGGTGTACCCATTGTTGGTTGGATTGGATCCTTAAATTGTTTTTATTATATATATAATTAAGGATATTATAAGAAAATCTTTTCATAGAAAATATAACGTATAAGTCAACATTTAAAGTTTCTTTTTATGTATTTAGTGTATTGGAAAAGATAAAATTTCTTCTTTTACCATTTGAACTAATGTTTTAAGGATATTTTTTAACTTAATCTATATAATTATATGACATCAGAATAAACTTACGATTGAATATTTAATTTTGAATCCAATATTTTTAAAAATGACTGAAGCAAGTTTATACCTGCAGAATTAAGAACTTGATTGATTGATGTTTATGTTATAGTAGTTTAATTAAAAAAGATTTAAATTACAATAACACATTTGTAAATGTAAAGCAAAAGCCACTAGAAGAACTGAACCATTAAACAATAAGAGAATGCTATTTATTGCTGATCTTCAATTGCCAGAAACTTGTGCTTCGGACTCTGAACTGAAGAATTGGCGCTAAACATCATAGTTGGGTTAAATTGTTCCAAATCTTCCTTAAATACCCAACGGTAACCACACCTCTTCACTTCTACTACTTCTTCTGGATAATCACTTGCGGCATGCAATTTAATACCATGAAGATCTGATGCTCCTTCTTTTATATGACTTGCATAAAAATTAATGAAAACTTCCCGGGAGATAAAACTTAACATATGATCTACTTCAGTTGTGATCAAATCTTTCTTAAGACATATTGGAACTCGGGAATAAATGTTCCCATCAGAACGAGTACAACGAAAACCAAAACTAATTAGATCTTGATGATCTATTGTTTCTTCAAACAATTGAGTTGGAGCATGATGTGAAACAAATGTTGCACAAACAGCAATGCCAATCCAATCATTGTCATCCAGAATGGGATATGGATCCAAGATCACTGAATCACCCGTATTCTGTTTTTTGAACCACCTTGGAATTTCATTTCCTGGAATAACAACTTCAAATTTGCATTTAATTAAAGGGCATTGCATGTTCACCTGGAATCAAAGAAATTAGCTATCCATATCAGTTCATAATATACATAGAGAAGCCAAAAGGGAAAACAAACGAGGAATTGAAATTGGCACCTGAATCATTTTTATCATCCATGAAATAACTGTCACACGACAACCTTCCGTGTCACTCAAATTGGGGCAGTTGTAAACAAATATTCCTCCATTGCTACCTCCTCGTATCGGCAAAAGGGTACTAGGCATCCACTTTAGATGCTTACAGTGCTCCAAATTCAACCAAGTCAGCTTGGGAAGTTCCTTGATGCAATGAGGTAGCGTCACAAAATTGTTCCCCCCCTATGTTTAAATCTTCTAAACAACGTAACAGTCCAATAGCATCAGGGATTTGAATCAGATTACAGAAACTTATATCAAGAGATACCAAAGCTGGGAAACGAGACACAGAAGGCACCAACAAACCAACTGAATTGGCACGCCTTCTAGAAGACAAAAACTGGAGAGGCCTTGTAAGAGTTTTGCGTATGGATGATGTCATGTGCCTTTCTACACTTTGACCCGCATTCAATTGCTTACTTGGCCTGGATTTCTCTAACAACTGATATTTAAACAATCTCTTGCAGCCAGATAGATTTAAATCATACAGTGAATTAAGACAAAATATGCTATTGGGAATACTAACAAGACTTCTGCAGTTTTTCAGATTCAAAAAATGAAGCTTTTCTAGAGAACCAGTGGAAGCATCAAGGTGAACAAGTTTAACACATCCTTCAAGATCTAGGTGCTCAAGATTTGGGGCCTGTGATAAATTTGGTATCTTTACCAGAATTTTGGAATGACATAGTTCCATATGTGTCAAGTTATGTAGATCCTACAACAAAACAAAAAAAAGGGGGCATCATAACTACTTTCCAACTCATTGTTAATTTAGAGAAAGATGAGAAAATTGTCCTCTTGTTTTCATTTAAATAAAATCAACATGAATAAAGACAATAATATCTATCATACCTTTATTCCCTCCCAGAGTTCTTTGATGTTGCTATACTTAAGGATTAATTTAACTAGTTTATTTGGCTGAAAGTTTGATGGCAAATATGTGAAAGGATATTCTTTCCAATCAAGATATCCCAACTCATTAGAAAGAAAATGCAGGCTTCCGGAAAAATTTCCTTTGGGAAGTATGAGTAATTTCAGGCCACTCATTTGTGACAAAGTTTCAGCTGACAACTCTTTCCCAGCTTCATCATATGTTCGCATAACTATGGTTTCAACGTTCTCAGCTGTCTGAAACATTAGACCTTTTAAAATTATTTAGATTCTAAAAATAGTAGTAAAGAATAATATTACCAATAACTATTTTACCTTGTTTTCTTGCTTGACATATCTTAGATCCTTTTGATCCCATAACCTGCTCCATTTTCCTGGTTCTTTGGGTGATTTTTCTCGAACAATACTTCTACCCAACTCTTGCAACAGATCATGCATAACAATCCAACCCCAGTGATTACAAGTTATGAGTGATTTATCAATAAGAATTCTTATACCAATATCAGCATAAAAACCTCGAATATTCAAAATATCCTTTACATATCCTACAAACTCATTGTGAAAGAAACATGCAATTTCAAGAAATATTTCTTTTTCCATATTCTCAAGTCCATCAAAACTGATTCGTAGCACATCCATGATATCTTTTGTTGGATTTTCTTTCAGTCTAACCAATGCACTACTCCACTCAGAGACATCTCGCCCAAACAAAAATGAGCCCAATACTCTAATTGCTAACGGAAGTCCATTAGCATATGTTAACACAGAATTTGTCAGGTTTTCATAATCTTTTGCAACATGATTACATTTGAAAGCTTTTCTGCAAAACAATTAGAGAGCATTCTCATCATTTAAGAGTTTAACTTTGTAAACGTCGTCCACTCCATACTCTCTCAATATATGCTCATCTCTGGAAACTATGATCATTCTACTTCCTCTGCCTAGCCGTTCCGGTTTTATAGCCAACTTCTCCAATTGAATCCCTTGATCAACATTATCAAGAACTATCAGAACCTTTCTATGCCGTAACCTAGTTTGAATCAGATTATTTGCCAATGAAAGATTGCACGTTGGAAAATTTTCTTCCATGAAAGCTTGACAAAGAAGTTGCTTTTGTACACCAAGTGGACCATAACCTTCGTAAATTCTACTTACATCATCTACAAAACATGAAGCATCATATTGATGTGAGATTTTTTCATATAAGATGGTGGCAAGAGTTGACTTTCCTATGCCACCCATTCCACAAATCCCTACAACTCGAACATCATCATCTGAGTCCAAAACTAGAAGCTTTTCTAATTCTTGTACAGGGGAATGCATCCCAACTATATCATTAGATACACTTGATGATTGTTTGGGACTCAGAATGCTTGTTACCACTTTGACAATATTTTCAATCTCAGCAGATTGTGACCTAAATACATCAAGAAAAAACAAAGGAGAACAACAAAAAATCTTCACTTAAGACAGCAAAAGAAAACCTACATATCTATCAACCATAATTATATTCAATGAAATCTTTGAAATGTCTTAATTAATGTTAGGAATGGTGATCAAATTATTTCAAAAGAATAAATAGCAAAACATAGAACTGATTACTCACTTATCCTTCACATCCCAGCCAGAGAGATTGGCTACTTGTGTTAGAGCTGCCCTCCATCTTAGCACTTGCTCCATCATCTCTGCATCATCTTTGAATCTTTCTTCATGTTCCATAAAGGCTTTTTCATAATTTCCACTTTGCTTTCTGACCTCAGATGGACTCACATTATAGAATACAGGCAGAACACGGTGTCCCGGTATTTGAATGCAATCAGCTATCTGCGCGAGTTCTTGCAAGCACCATGTGGATGAAGCATAGTCCATTGAGAAGACCACAATTAGAACCTGCGATCCTTCAATAGCTTGCAGAAGCCGTGCTGATATAGGTCCTCCTTTCTCGAGCTTAGTATCATCCCTGAAGGAAAGTATGCCGTGCCTGCGGAGAGCATCAAAAAGATGATCGGTGAAGTTGTTACGAGTCTCTCCTCTGAAACTCACAAACACATCATATTTCCAGTTCTTACTATGGTACAGGGTGCTTTGGATTCTCTTGCAATCCATTTGTGTGTGTGCACTGGGAATATACAATGCAATCAGGATTAGTTTGTATGGGAATGAGATGCATACCGAGGATTCGGGGAAGAGTGTATAAATATAGTGGCTTCATAGTGATTGGATAGCGTAGCATGGCAGCATGAATAGAAGAAAACACTTTGAAGTGGGAGACATACTTTTTACTAGATCAGTAACGTGTTAACCTTTATATTACTTTCCAACATAATGCGCATTCCTTTAATAGTGCCAGTAGATGTAAACTCGCATTCCTTCAATTATTGCACCATTTTTTTTATCTATTCCCATGCAAATGGAAGCAAACAACAAATATTGTAAGGTGCAAATTGAATCTAAAATTGCAGATATATATTTGTATTTTTTTTAAAGGAAGAATGGATGATTGATTTTATATAAGTTGTCAATTGAGACATTGATTATTTCACTGCAATTCTCTATCAATATTTAAATTGTTATTTTTCAAAATTCTTTAAAAAAATGTATTGCTATTATGTTAGCGTATATTTAGATTTCAAAAATGCTTGTGACCATGTCAATTTTATAATCGATTCTAATCAAGTATTTTTAAGTGATTTTTTTCATTTATCTTATATTCTTATTCACACGCTGAGCTCCCAACATCTTTTCTTCCTTTTCTTTCCTCCTCCTCCTTCTGTGTCTTTTTCTTTTTCCACCTTTAATTTTTTTTTTTCTAGATCTTTTATTTCTCCTCCATTCTTCTATTTTTTTTTCTTGTGCATTTTCGGTTTTTTTTTTTTGTGTATTTTTTAAAATGTGACTAACAAGAAAAAAATGGAAAAGAAGAAATGTATAAGGAAAAAGCATATACTCTTTACACTAAGCACTAAGCAGTAAGCACAGAAACTTTATGATAATACAGAAATTTCTAACATAAACACAATTTTTTGAAAAGTTTGGGAAAAGTATAAAAATTTTACAACAGTAAACAAAAGCTTTTTTAAGGTAAAGACACAATTTTTGGAAGAGAAATAAAAGAAGAAAACATATAAATTATTGACGATAAATACAGAATATCTTTTTTAAAAGATAAACACAATTTTTGAAGGAAAAATATAAAAAAAACACATAAATTTATTGGAAAAAAATATAAATTTTATGATAATAAATACACACAAAATTTCTTTAAAGATAAACACACAACTTTGTGATTTTACCATTATAACCATAACGTGTATGTTAGATACGGTTCATATGAGGATCTGCAAATCTTTTTCCTTCACTTTTTTCATCTCTTTACCTCTCCTAATATTCTAGCATCTTGTAACACCACTTATCAATTCCATAGTCACAACTATTTTCATTTGGTGTAAGCCAGACGATTACATTATATCAAGCAGGGGAAATGTAAGTATGTAACACTTCATTGATTTAGAAACAAACCTTAATTCCAACTTTAAATAGAAAACGAGGGTCAACAAGCATTCAATTTCTCATAATAGAGCAGTGCTTCATCACACACGATAGCCATACTGACCAAGTCAATCCCTGCAACACAAAAACACCAAATCGACCTTAACCACTGAAATGATCTTTTCCTTCCCCAAAAATTCAAACTTTGAAAGAAACCCACATGTAAGTCCAAGTAACGTTGAAGGAAATTTTTTCGAATGCCGATGGTCTTCACTGCCTCCACCATATCCAATGGAAGCTTCACACCACATGCTTCCGCTTCCTTCATAACCGCTTCAAAATCCAACAAAACCTTGAACTCTTCATCTCCATCGTTCTCTTTTACTTCTCCACTGTTACCACCAGTGCCGCTACCGTCGCCACCACCCCCACCATCACTGCAATCACCTCCGCCAATCTCAGGCTTAGGAGGATCATTGAATTGGTGCATTCAAGGTTCAGGGACAGTGTGGCAGATCTTGAAAGAGGGGGATTTGCGGAGAATAGTAAGAGCATTGTTGCGTTTGAAAGAAGGAATTTTCTTGCAATGAATATGGTAGTGCCATGTTTGGTTCTCGTTGCTCTTGTAATGAATACGGTGGTGCTATGTTTGGTGAGTTGTTTAAGGAATTCAACCACAAAAAAATGGAACATAGTCGACGGACATAGAATTGAAATCATTAATTCACTATCCCTATTTTTACTAGAAAACAAACATCATCCTGACCCCTCAGCACCTTCATATGATCACTTTTTCTGTTTTTCATGGGGAAAAAAATGAAACTCCATACAAGCATACACCCACTAATTCTAATTTTATCATCCCATAAGTAAAATTCATGTAACAGGAACAAGGATCAAGGAAGCAATGAGTATCACTGACCAATGAGTATCCCTAAGTCACTAATTGAAGCACAGGTAGCAAATTTTTATTGTGGTATTACATAAAAGAATTATGAGATCTCATAAATAACTGCAAATTACAAATTAGGCAATTACCAATAAATTATATAGTCTCCTTTTCTTTTCTAAAAATAAAAAATAAAACTTTATGCACAATGTAATGAAGGCTAATCACTGTATTAAGTATTAACTAAGAAAGAGAGATAAATTACACAAGATTTTAATCTCAGTGCAGCTCATTCAAAATGTACAAATCAGAATTGATCACAAAGCCGAAAATGGCTGCATCCTCAAGCAATTCAATTCAACTTCCAAACCCTAAAAATTGCGAAAGGTAAAGGACTAGAGGGTAATAGGTGAATTCTTACAAATAAAAGGAGTACTCATTTGCAGTAACGATCAGCCTTCTTCTTGACGCGGTCATCGAGAGCATCTTCAACGGACTTGAAGTTAGTTTTGGGTTGGTAACCGAATTTCTTGGCTTCAACCGGAAAGAGTTGTTCGTACTTCATTCGCTTCGCGGCGTCAATCGTGTACGCTTCTCCTGACGCAGATCCCTCACCTTGCTGCTGAACCTCCTCACCTTCCTGCTGCTGCTGCTGCTCGTCGATGGCTGGGTTTTCATCATGTTCGTTGGGGTTCTTGTTCTTGTTCTTCTTTTTCTTCTTCTTGTCGATGCCTTTGGTGCGAGTGGCTAGGGTTCCTCCTTTGAAGGCCAATCTTCCACTTTTCACCCGCTCGTACGGATCAGACATCTCTGCGATTTTGATTCGGAGTTCCGAATTGAGCGATGGAAGACGGGAAGTCACCAAAACCTCTTCTTCTCGGAGTCTGGACCGACCTACGCAGCCGCAGCTAGCTTCTGGATTTAGGCGGTGATTTTTTTTTTAATGGACAGAGGCGGCGGTAGTTTAGTTGGTTAAGAAAACAAAAACACAATATGGAAGAATAAAAACCCAAGTTGGGCTGAAAATTTTAATTATGGGCCATATTGCTCATTTTCCATGAAAAGGAGGGCCAGCTAAATAAAAATTAAAAACATTTAGCTAGTTTTTAGATTTAGCCTGCTCTTCCTTCTTGGGCTAGCTCCGTTTAAATTACAAAAAAAAAATTGGAAGGCCAGCTATTTTTTAATTTTTTTATTTAAAAAAATCTCAACTATCTCAGTACTCTTTTTTTCATAATAAAATAAAAATATTAAAATTGTGTTTGAATAATATATTTGACGTAGGGAATGTATCTTTTAGGATTATTTGAATATTAATAGAAATAATTTTAAGAATTTTTATGAAATATTTTATTTAGTTAAAAACAGAATTTAAAATATTCTTATATAAAAGAATTTTCAAAAAAATTTCGTGTTTTTTTTTTCATTATTTATTAACTCCTCTTATTATGTGCTTACTCAATTATTCATTTATTAAACATTTTCTTCTCATTTTATAAGCTGATATAGAGTTCATGTGACAATAAATTGAAATGATAAAAGAATATCTAATATAGATGAACTATTTAATTTTTTGTTCATTACTATATCAATGAGATTGCATTTTGCAGTTACAAAAAAGGACAAAAATGAAAAGCAAAAGTGCCTGCTGTACAATTTTCCTCGACTAATCTATAATAATCTATGTCAGATTTCTCTACTATGATTAATTAATAAGTAGCTACTTCAAGCTAAGCGAGACTTGAGATCTAAGAAAGCATCTTCACTACAAGGAATTGTGAGACCACCCATTGGATGATCATATCCGAATTCTTCTTCGGCTTGGTTTAGTAATTCTTGAAACAAAGGTTGATTCAAGTATGATACAGGAATCACGAACCGCTTCATTTTCTCTCCAACATAGACTGCGAGATAGCCTTTCGGAACTTCTGATGATGCCCTTCTAATAGCAGGTAAACGGAATCCCATTGTTTTTTTCTGTTGCTTGTGTAAGAAGGAAATGTTTCAATTATAACTTTGTGAGTTACTTGAATTGCTTGAGAGTTCCATAGTCATAGTGTGTATATATAGACATAAGATATAACATGAGAGTCTCTTTATTAGGGTACTATTTGATGGGGTCTTCATATAGACAAGCCCACAAGGGCTTATATGGTATATCACATGGTAGTGTATTCAAGGTGTTTGATTAAAAGATTACTTAAGATTTGAGAATTCAAATTTCAAAGCCATCAAGGTTGACACCTTCAGAAAGAGACTTTACAACAAAATAAGCTTAATAATTGCATGGCAAACTTAATGGCCTATTTCTTATGTAGCAGACAATTTCAAAACATATCACTTAGGCTCCTCCTAATAGAATCTTATCTGCATAGAAGACCACATTTTGTGGAAAATACCGTACCTGATACTACTAGTACTTAGAAGACATGAAAATGAAGTATGGTCCTACAGTTGAGCCAACCACTTACACTAGTTACTAAAATAGTAATAATTGTCTACTTTAGGGTGGGTAGTTATGTATTGGTTGTACCATCCAGGAAGGTACTTCCATTATGCAAGTAGTTCAAGAGGTACATCAATTATACAATCTACCCAATAAAGCATTCAGAATTAGGATAAATTATTTGTTTTCTTTGAGGTTAGATGAAATTACATAATAATGTTATGTCTAATATTATTTAATCTCAAAGGAGGTTAATGTAATTTACCCTTAAAATCTGTGTAAATAGCATGCATATTAAGAAACTTTTAAAATAACTCTACTTGATTTATGTGTTAAATTTCTCAGATTTGTGAATACTTATTCTCTTATCAATGGAGCCTATCCAGAGTTTTTGAGCTCAGTGTTAGTATATACCAAAGAAATCGGTTCAATATTTTTCCACTTTTCTAATTTATCTACTGAGCTAGTTAGAATGAGAACAATATGGAATAGCCAAGAAACAGTAAGTAGCACTGAAATATGACAGATACATCCCTGATATCTTTGAGTTTTGGAAATTTGACGCAGAGGAGGAACAGAAGATCTGCACATACAAATTTATAGATAAACTGTCGATGGTATGATAGAAAGATTTTTCTCTAGAAGTATGGTAGTGTTATTCAATGGAATTATTTAACCTTATGATAATTCGTTTGCAGATATTGGTTCAAAGACAGAAAATTAACTTCATCCAAAATTGAGTTATCTTTCTCTTACTGGCATTTTCTGTTCCTGCTTTCAAATTTATTTGCTCATATAAGATGATAATTGCTCGGGGAATTGAAAGATTTCATAAACAGAAATAATTGAGTAACTGAATTTAATTCATTGTCAATTTGTCATCGTACAAAAAACAGAAGACATACTCTTTGAATGTCATTCTGATGCTCTATACTAATCTATTGTACACAACATGTCTATGTTAATCTATATCAGTGTCCTATAGTGTGAGATTCATCATCAATTCAAGCGAGATGTGATTAACTGGAAGACATGTTCACTGCAGGGAATTGTGAGACCTCCCATGGGATGATCATATCCAAACTCTTCCTCAGCTTGACTCAACAAGTCTTGGAATGCAGGTTGGTTCAAATATGAAATGGGAATCACAAAACGCTTCTGGTTCTCTCCGACATACACTGCAAGATACCCCTTTGGGACTTCTACAGATTTTGAAGCTGCTTGCCTAGCAGAGAATGATGCCTTTCGGATGACAGGAAAACGGAAACCCATCTTTCTTTGTATGTATGTAAGAAAAAGAAAGAGCTCTAGAGATTATAAGAAGAATGTGTTCAAGTATTGATGCTTATTGCCAATGAGTTTTGTTGATTTTGAAGGTAAGAGCAAGTGTATTTATAGATTTTATGACTCTAAGGAAACTTAAGAGAAATCATTATTTGATTTGGGTTTAAGGATGGGGACCATACATATAGAGATCACATGATGCTGTCTTAGAGTCCTCTAACAATGAGTAAGCAATTGTTTAAGAGTGCTAAGTGCATGCCCCACCTTCTCCAAAAACAGGCCAATAGAGCTTAGCTTCTTAAATGTTAGTTCATACATTATTTATAGCATACTCCATATTTTTGTAGACATGATTGATGCATGTAACCTGCATTGTTTTCATCATTTTGAAAACACAATTCAATGGTAAGGTGATACAGCCAACTGTATATATCTGTGTGATGAATTATTATGAAGCTGAAAGCTATTGATAATGGACTTAGGAGACAATGCATCAAGAGCATGCCAACAGATTGCTCCACTGGCAGTAAAATAGACATATATATATGCAAATAAAGTCTAATGCCGCATCATGTTTCCCATGGTTTGAGAAATTTCCATGGTGTTTCCCCTTGAAAGGTGAGGTTCATATTGGCTCCGTAGAAAGTACCTAATTTTGGTTCACTTCTGTCATTTGAATACTTTGTTTTAACAAATCTATGGATAAGGTCCTGATAATAATTTATTCATTTCATTATCAGTACCTAAGAAACATGTGAGATGTCTATAGCATGTCAATAGTACAATGCAAGAACAAGAATTAGGCTTCACCTGTGCATTAATATAGATGTCTTGTGATCCCTTTGTCAGTTGGCACTAGTAGACCCCATCTTATCAAAATTATTTCTTTTGTGAATTGCTTAATGGAACCCCTTAGCAACTATATATACACTATATCTTGTTTTCTCTGAAAACACAAATCATTTGCATCTCCTCAAGTAATAGAACTCACATATTTCTCTCACAGCAATCCTTCAAGAACAATATATATTGCTTTTTGTGTGGAGCAACAAGAAACAATGGCTTTCCGCTTACCAAGCATTAGACGGGCCACATCAATTTCTTCATCCAAGCGGACTAATGTTCCAAAAGGCTATCTTGCAGTCTATGTTGGAGACAACCTGAGGCGGTTCGTGATTCCTATATCATACTTGAACCAACCTTTGTTTCAAGAATTACTAAACCAAGCAGAAGAAGAATTTGGTTATGATCATCCAAATGGACATCTCACAATTCCATGCAGTGAGGACGAGTTCCAAAACATCAGTTCTCGGTTGAATGGGCTGTAAATAAATCATGTTAATGGAGACTACAGACTAGGATAGATTAGTTGAGACAAATTTGTACAGAAGGCACTTTCTTTTATTATGAAGATTCTTTTTGTTTCTTCCTTGTATCATTCCTTTGGAAGTGGAAAAGAGTTGGTTGAATGAGAAATCTATTATATATGACAAGTTCTTTTCGAAACACTTTTGTTAAATCAGAATTAATTGAAATATATGCATCAGATCCTATTCAAATTCAGTTAGTATATAGTCGGCTATCAGTTTTTTATGGGAACTAAGCTAAGCTAAGTATTTGTGTTGGAGATACTGATCAAACTTATTATAGTTGTAACTGCTGGCTTGTTTTTGTTCATGAAAACTATAATTAGAAGCTGGATCTCTGATTATAGGTAGTGACTCCAGATACATAAATATTTTCAGCTGATAATTTATGGCATGAATAACTTATCTTTTAAGTCATTAACCTAATATCTCTAAGCAGGGGTCTGCAGGTTACCAGCTCTATTACCTCGAAAGGCGCTACTGTTTAACTATTTCGATCATTATTGTTCACCTGGTACCTATTGTTAAGCTTTGAAGAACATGGTGATTTAGTTTTGGTGTAGTAATCTATGCTTCTTACATTGCCGGGTTTGATTTATCTATGAATCTGAATGCTAACAAAATTTAATAATCATAAGTAACAAAATAAAGAAGGAAGCAACTCATGAAGGGGCCACTAACCAGTTTCATGCATTAGCATACATATTCTGCAAATATATTTACTTGATAACTTGGAAAAAAAGTCATGAGAAAATGAAAGAAAGAAATTGAACTAAACTATAGTGAGAAAGTTGCAATAATCTGTGTTTGATTTTTGTTATGTACATCTTTCTTGCTTCTCTGCAAAGGAATCTATTCTTAATATATAAAAGTAGATACATAGTTTACCCACATTACTTATAAGTTATTTCTCTTCTTCTACTAACGTTAGCACCAACGCTTACTTGACAAAATTTTAGAATCCACCACTCAAATTTTGTCAAATCAACTTTTATTTTCACATAAAAAACACACAAAAAAACAACTAAAAAACACAATAAAAACCAACAAATTAATTTTTTCCAAATCAATCCTTATTTCTAAAACAACAAAAACACAAATTAACATTTACCCCAACAAAAAGCTCTCAAAACCAAAGAGCTTATTACCTTTTTCAAACCCTCACCCTCTTAGCACCTCTCCATACCAAGATCCTATTTCCTCCATCCTCTTCCGGTCCCATCCTATTTCCTCCATTCTCTTCCGGTTCTATGAGCCATTGTTTTTTCCTCGAAACAAATTGTACATCGCGAGGTCCATCTCCGACAGAGCCGCATTGCATAAATTGTAGAAACCAGGGCAAACTCCATTCCTCCTCTTGCGGTTTCCCTGCCAGAGCTTGATTCTGGGTCTCAGACTCGGCGCCGCCAACATAGAAAATTTGTCTAGTATCTTCCTAAAGATTTTCAACTTTGCCGTTTACTCTTCTCATTGTTTAATATCATTTTCAATAGCCCTATTTATTTGTTATAAATAATAACATTTTAATTGTGAACTCATTGCAAGTAGCACAAGTTTATGTATTCCTCTTTTGTAAACGGTTTTGTCCAACACTCACAACCAAAATTAATGTGCATTTAAAATTATTGCTCCCTATATACTATCGATTGCAATATTTCATCATCAAATTATAAATTGTTATTTTACATGTGCAGTACTTCTTCCACAATTTATATTTACGTGTTCCTCTTTTTCAAATTGTTATTTCACATGTGCTTCCACAATTTACTTAGAATGGATTATCATTCTTTGACCATGTCTTATTCTGTTTGTTGTAGAAGGATTTGCAGTGGTAACGACAGACCGGAAGAGTTAATACCCAAAATTGATAGATGAAAATCAACCAATCACTATTTAGTAAAATGTTTTAAAAAAATTAAAACAAAAAACTCTTATCTATTATTATTCAATTGAAACATCAAGTACTAATTAAATGCAATAAACATACATTAAAAGTGTCATAATAATAATAATTATAAAAAATTTCAGTTACAAATATTCAAATTCTACAACTTATAGATATTAAGACTCTTACTACTCTTCATTTCTTAATCTCTTATACTAATTGTCAAAAATTTCTTAAATTTAATATAACATTTTTATATTTTTTCATTCTCATTCATTTATTTTTTTCATTATTTACAAACAAAAAAACCGCAAGAAAAGACAAAGTGTAGCCATTAATGCAAATCAAAAAATAAAAAAAAATGCAGTTTTGTATAACTCTAATATAAATAACCTATGTCTTTTTTAAAAATAAATAAATTCAAAATCTATTTATAATATGTTCTCTAAAATATTTTTAATATAACATTTATTAAAATATACTATATAGTATAAATAATCTATCTCTTCGCGCATTGCGCGGGTCTCACTCTAGTATAAAGAAAGATGACAAAGTTTAAATGCTAGCTAATGATCTATATTCACTTGTTAAGTATATCATTTGAACGAGTTAGTTCATCCGAGAATTGAAATATAACAATAGCAAGAGGTGTTTCAAGTTGCAACAGTATCTTGCCATAACTACTTTCTCATTCAGAAAATTCATTTTACAATTCCATAGGAATGAATGCAAAATGGAAACTCTCCAGAAGAAAAAAAAAAGAGGTGCCTTCTGTACAAATATATCTCTCAACTAATCTATCTACACCCGAATAGCATGATCTACATCTCATTCAAGCGAGAATCGATGTTTAGAAACTCATCCTCACTGCATGGGATTGTAAGACCACCCATTGGATGATCATATCCATATTCTTCTTCAACTTGACTCAACAATTCTTGAAATAAAGGTTGGTTCAAGTATGATATCGGAATCACAAACCGCCTCATATTGTCTCCAACATAGACTGCAAGGTAGCCTTTTGGTACTTCAAGTCCCTTGGAAATTGTTTTTGCTGCCCTTCTAATACTTGGAATCCGGAAACCCATATTGTATATTTTTCAAAGAACTTGTATGAGAAATAAGTATTTGAGTTAGGATACTTGAGGATGCAAATGAGTTGTGTTGCTTTAGACCTCAAGAAATTTGGTATATATAGATGCTAAGGGAACCTTCAAATCAATTTCCAACTGAAATTATTTTTGATGAGTGATAAGGGATCACATGGCATTGTCTTGCAGGTGTTACTGTGGATTGCTAAGTTGAAAAGGATTGGATACCCCACTTTCTGATACAGTGGCTAACAAATTACTCTCTTGAAAGCAAAGACATATGCATAGCATAGGTGACACCAAAAATATTTTCATGCATTAAACCGTAGATAATATATTAGTACATATGCTTTAGACATCACACGTTCTCTTTTTCTTTTTTTTTTTTCCTCCCTCAGATTGACATTGATGTTGACATTCATCTACAAGGTGCCAACTCATACCAGAGTGATAAATTATCAAATTTGTAAACCATGAGCAAGACCTGATTGCTATATTTGAACATAGTGTTACAAAGAGAACCAACATAGCATATTAGCATACATGATAACATGCCAGTGGATATGTTCATAAAGTTCAAAGCATGCTCCAATCAGACTATAGATTCAGACTTATATATGCATTGAACTCCTTTTTTTTTCTTGGATAAGGATTCATACAACAGTTAGATTCCTTTTGATAATTCTGAATTTTTGTAGGAACCATTGTATCATACCAAGAAAGACCAAGACACATCTGTTCAAATTAAAAAGTGGAAGGTTTGATACTGGTTTTAGCTTCATACTCATGACAGCTGTTATACAAGTCACTGGCCCTTGGTCTATTTGGTTATTTTAGACCTAAAGTTTCTTTGATTTGTTTTTTTTTGAAATAAAATAGGCTCAACACACAGAAGTGGAGCAACAGTAGAAACAACAATTACTTAAAAAAATTACATAAACTTTTTAACTTTCAGTGATGCCATCAACCCCTACAGAACGCTCGTGGTCCATTCGTCATAACTCAGAATCGTCTTTCTTATTACAAACTCCACATCTGTGTTCTGATTATTGAAGATCCGCGCATTGCGTTCCACCCAAATGTTCCAGATAACTGCAAAGAATCCCGGCAGCCACTTCTTCTGATCCTGTTAAACTGACATTATTGGAAAGAAGGAAATATCGCAATGAATAGTGGATTTGGATATCTTCAAATGTGTTTGTGGTGAATATGGATCAGTGAGGAACCAGTCAATTGCATATAATTTTGTTGTGGCCCTCAAACCAAATAACATGTTCATGTGAAGAAATGGGGTCATTAGCTGATAGCAGCAAACAAATGTAACTCATCATACAATGTAACAATCACATTATGGAATACAACTGGATTAGTGTTTCAATCTCAATTGTCATTTCAGAGGCCACATTTTAGTGACACCGTGTACAAACTGGGAAGGGTCCACCGAGATTTCAAAGACAGATAAAAGCAAAGTGGGACATGGTAAATACAGGGACTGGTCCTTTAAGCTGTTTAATCATCCTATAGTGTTAATTGGATACTTGAATTGACCAAACAAGTTATCATTATTGAAACTAATGTTATGAAAATTCAAACTTAGTTACTGCTTTTTTATCATAACTTTTTTTTTACTATCATCATAAAAATTACCTGATGGTTCCTTTTCACTTATTGTACAGCATAGTGAAGATTGATTTTATGAACAGCACTTTAATTTCTGTTTATTATTGCCTCTGAACTTAACAATAATTTAGATTTAAGGAGAGAATTGGAGACAAAAGTTTATGTTCATAAATTTCTCATTGAGATGAATAGTAGGATAACAAAAAATGGAGAAAATCTTTCTCAGGATAAGAAATTGTTACAAAAATTGTGTTAAGTAATCTATTTCTAAGTCAGCCTAATCTTGATGGTGCTAGCATCAACTCAAGCGAGAAGTGATATCTAAGAACATATTTTCTTCAAAAGGAATTGTGAGACCACCCATTGGATGATCGTATCCAAATTCTTCCTCAGCTTGACTTAGCAAGTCTTGAAATGAAGGCTGGTTCAAGTATGATATAGGGATCACAAACCGCTTCATTTTCTCTCCAACGTAAACTGCAAGATAACCCTTTGGCACTTCCATAGCTTTTGAAGACGAAGTAAATGATGCCTTTCTTACAATACTGGATAACCGAAAACCCATTGTTGTATGGGATGAAGAAAGACTAGTTTTACAAATGACTTGTAATAAGATGCAAGTGTTTGAGTTTCCTGTGCTTTAGGATGTGAATGACTTGTGTTGCTGCCATATCCTTGCAACCATGAACATATATATAGATGAAGGATATGTAATAAATGGGTAATTGAATGGTTGGTTGTGGTTGCAGGCTATGAAATGGGACCTATTAGGAGACAAGGTCATATAAGAGGTCACATGGTGTTGTCTTATGGAATTTTTTCAAACCTGTTATTAGTAGATAGTTCAAACTCTACCTTATGAAGAGGAGGCCAACACAGATTAGATCATGTTGCCTATGGTTTTGCGGATTCCATGGGATATGTTTCTAAGAATCTGGTGTACTTGAAAAATCAGGTTCACATTGGTTTGTGAGGATGTGCCTAATTTTGGTTCAGAGTTGTGGCCAAGGTCTACAGATTTCATTATCAATAGCGATGTCTATCTGAAGAAACATGAGATATGTCTATAGCATGTCTAATTCGGTATCTTTAGTATAACTACAATGCTTGAAATTAATGTAGATGTCTTTGATTTGACATGTATAATCTCTTGGCAATTATGTCAGAAGGTGGGGTATGATGTATGAACGCTCACTTAACTTTCAAGTCCTTGAAAGAGACCTCCAAGACAATACCATGTGATCTCTTGTGATCATTTCACTATGTAGACCCCATTTTACAGTTTCATCAGAATTATTTTCTTCAGGATGGCAACTATATATACACTACTTCTTGTATTCTCAAACAACACAAATCAGTTCCATCTCCTCAAGTATCAGTACTCACATATTTCTCTCAATCAAATCCTTCAAGAACAATCTATTTCTTTTCTCTTTTGAAAAACAAGAAGAAACAATGGCTTTCCGCATTCCAGGTATTAGAAAGGCATCACTTTCTGCATCAAAAGGGACTAATGTTCCAAAAGGCTATCTTGCAGTCTATGTGGGAGATAAGATGAGGCGGTTTGTGATTCCTGTATGTTACTTGAACCAGACTTCATTTCAAGAATTACTAAACCAAGCAGAAGAAGAATTCGGATATGATCATCCAACCGGTGGTCTCACAATTCCATGCAGTGAGGATGAGTTCTTAAATCTCAGTTCTCTGTTCGGTGGCCAATAAACAACTAACAGGGATTGACATAGATTAGTTGAGACAAATTTTGTACAGAAGGCTCTTTTTTTTTAACTTTGGAGATTGTCCATTTTGATTTTTCCTTTTATAATTCCTTTGGAAGTGTAAAAAAATTATATGAATGAGAAAGTTATTGCATCTCATTGTTAAAACCTCCTTTTGCCTTTTGTTTGAATCTTTATTATCTCCTATTTATGCAACAATATCAGAATTAAGTTCCTATTGAAAACTTAAAATATGTTAGGCTATCTAAGTTTGACTTTTGCCAAATTTGATGATTCATTTCCTTCAAACATTTAAGTTACAGTTTCTTAACAGTGGTTTGAAACCACTCTTGTAAATCTGTTTAGGCCAGGACTCTTAGGAAATTAAAGGAAGAAGCACTTCCATAGTTCCATGCCGTTGTTTTAAAAATAATATATATATATAGAAGCAGAAGCTTTGAGGGTTGTCTAATAAAGTTTAGTCCTCATGTTAATAGAATTTCAAGAACATCAATGATTTGCTCAGTTGTCTAATAAATCTGTTTAGTGCACAAATGGGTGCACACTACTGCCCTTTCAACCTTCCCCATCATTATTGAAGCTTCAGAACTTGAACCTCACTGCATTTTCCAATTTAGTCAGTCTGTACCTACCTCATGTGCCTCACTGGAATCATCGCTGCCAAGATAGGTACTCTTTCGAAACTTGTCACTCTTGATCTGTCCTATAATAATCTTCATGGAAAGCTTCCAAGATCACTTTCAAGTCTTACTCAACTCATAGTTCTTGATGTTTCCTTCAATTCTCTTAGCGCTACCATTCGTTCTAAGTTGGGTGAATTCAAGAATCTAACATTTCTTTCACTTGCTTCAAACCGAATCGAAGGTCCTATACAACAACAGTTAGGGACTTTAAGAGACTTACAAGAACTACATCTCTCAAATAGAAGAAGTTGCTGCAGAGAATGATATAATTTGGATTTCATCAATGGCACTACTTTCTTAGTATTCTAGAGAAATAACTTAGTGTATCTACAACAAAAGACCACACTTCAAAATGCATTGAATTATCCAAAATTCAAACTTGAATCCAGTTAACTTTACCATATGCTTCTCCTTCATTTCACTAATTCACATGGTGGAGTGCTGATGTGCTTTAGAAAGTAAAACTCTGCAGCATTCGAGTATAAATAGACTTCTTTTAATAAAACAGTAGCAGCAGCACAACGAAGGAATAAATATAATTGAAGAGAATACACCAAAGTAATTGAGTCTATACATATTTAATGATGAAGTGTATAAATTCATTGAAATTGTGAAAAAAAATTCTGATATTTACATCTATGGCATCTCAGTGAGATGATAACTACTAGCTTTCACTACAAAATTGTCTCTCAACTAATCTATGTCAGTCTCCTTTAGAATTACATATGGTCAGTTGAAGCAAGAAGTGAGGTCCAAGAAGGCTTCCTCACTGCATGGAATAGTGAGACCACCCATTGGATGATCATATCCGAATTCTTCTTCTGCTTGGCTTAGTAATTCTTGAAATGAAGTCTGGTTCAAATACGAAATGGGAATCACAAACCACTTCATGTTCTCTCCAACATAGACAGCAAGATAGCCTTTTGGGACTTCCAAAGCCTTTGAAGATGTTTGGTTTGAATTAAATGATAGCTTTCTTCTGATACCAGCAAAACGAAAACCCATTTTTGTATGTGTTGATGAAAGACCAGTCTTAGAAATGACTTGTAAATAAGATACAAGCTTTTGAGTTTCTTATTGCTTGAGGATGTGAATGAATTGTGTTGGTCCTAAATGCTTCCAACCATGAATATTTATATAGATGGAAGGATATGTAATAAACATGTAGCTACTTGAATGATTGGTGGAGGAAGGCTATCAGATGGGACATATTAGGAGACAAAGGCATGTAAGAGATCACATGGTATTGTCCTCATTAGAGGGTAGGCCCAAAAATTGTAACTTATTTATGCAAGAGGAAATCTAATTGCCCATGGTTTGCAAATACCACGGAGTTTTGTTTATAATCTGGTGTACTTGAAAAGTTGAGGTCCATATTGTCTTGTGAGGCCAACTTTTGGTTCTGTTCTGGCCTCAGAACAGTGTTTCAGAGCTATAAATGTCTATCTGAAGAAACATGTGAGATGTCTAAACTCTAAAGCATGTTTAATGGAGTAGCTTTACCACAACGGATAGATAGAGACCTAACCTTTGATAGAAATTTCCAAGACAATACCATGTGACATCTTGTGATCATTTCTCACTTTGTAGACCCCATTTTACAGCTTCATTAAAATTATTTCTTCAGGATAGCAAACTATATATACACTACTTCTTGTGTTCTCAACCAATACAAATCAGTTGCATCTCCTAAAGTATCAAAACTCACATATTTCTCTCATACAAATCCTTCAAGAACAATGGCTTTTCGCATTCCAAGTATTAGAAAGGCATCAAAAGGGACTAATGTTCCAAAAGGCTATCTTGCAGTCTATGTGGGAGATAAGATGACGAGGTTTGTGATTCCTGTATATTACTTGAATCAACCTTCATTTCAAGAGTTACTAAGCCAATCAGAAGAAGAATTCGGTTATGATCACCCAACTGGCGGTCTCACAATTCCTTGCAGCGAGGATGCCTTCCTGAACCTCACTTGTCAATTAAGTGGGCAGTAAATTGTGCTCATAGAGACTGACATAGATTAGTTGAGACAAATTTTGTACAGAAGGCTCTTTCTTTTCATTTTGAAGATTGTCCATTTTGGTCTCTTCCTTGTATCATTCCTTTGAAAGTGTAAAAATAGCACATGAATGAAAGAAAGTTATTGCATCTCATTTGTTGGCTAATTTTATTTTTTATTGGCTTTGTTGAATCTGAATCATCTTTTATATATTTATGCAGCAATTCAAAATTAAGCTCAACATTGTTTTGAAGAAATTCACTGAAGTTGATGATTCATTTCATTTAAATTAGAATTTTGAATGGCAGTTGAAACTACAATTGTAAATCTGTTATGAACTCACAGTTTTCTTATATTAGAAGTAAAAGGAAGAGACATTCCATGTCATTATAAATAGTAACACAAGCTGGAGACATTCCATGATTGAGTGTCACAAACTTCAATTTTCACAGTGATTCTAATTTTATAGAGGGCTGTGTTATAGAACTGCAAATTCATATCTTAACCTTTAACATCTCCATTGCATTCATTTTTGAACACATAGATTGCTCATAATTTCAGAATGCAGGGAAAAAAAAGGTGAAGGGAACATTTAATTATCCAAACTTGAATCCAATTTTGATTTGCTGCATAAATAAGAGATGATTCAGAAAATTTAACCAAAAGTTAACCATATATTGAGTAAAATTGCAGTTGGACTTGGACAAAAATAGAACTTAAATCAGTTAAATGTAAGACTGATCTTTGCTTTTTGAAAATGTTAAGGCATGGCTAAAACTTCAATAAAGAAATAAGAGAACAGACATATATAAATAAATAAGCCATACATCCCACGTTTGAAATTTCTTTAGCTATAAAGGAGATGTTATCAGTTGAAATTTACCCTTTGTTAGTGTAAACTTGCATTGGCAGGTTGTAGAAGCAGCTTCTTGTGTATCATTGGTGCCATGAATTAAAGTTTTCCATAATTCTATCCCTTTTTTCTATATTAAAATCTTATAATTTTATAGACTTGAGAATTAGTGCAACCTATGAGAACAAATGAACAATGAAGTATGGTTTATCTTACACCAGGCAGCATTGTCACTACTAGATACTGCATATTGTTCCGTTTGAAGAGGTAACATAAAATAGTTAAGAAAGAAAAAAAAATGAAATACTAGAGTAGTTGAATTCTTTCTTTGTCATTAAACCAAAAAACAGAGGAAACACTTTGAACTTGTCATAGTAATGGTCATTCTTCTTTCATTTACTTAAAAAAATGTGTAATCTTTACAAGTAACCTATTGTACAAAATGTGTGTACTAATCTATGTCAGTCTCCTACAGCATGCGATTCATCGTCAATTCAAGTGAGAAGTGATTTGTTGGAAGACATCTTCACTGCATGGAATTGTTAGACCTCCCATAGGATGATCATATCCAAACTCTTCCTCAACTTGGCTCAACAAGTCTTGGATTGAAGGTTGGTTCAAGTATGAAACGGGGATCACAAACCGCTTCTGTTTCTCTCCGACATACACTGCTAGATGCCCCTTTGGGACTTCCACAGATTTTGAAGCTGCTTGGCTAGCTGAGAATGATGATGTCCTTCGAATAACAGGTAAACGGAAACCCATTTTTTTAAAGATGTATGTAAGAATAACAGCAAGGAAAAGTTCCCAAGTTTAAGAAGAATGTGCTTTTAAGTGTTTGACACTTAAGATTGCCAATGAGTTGTGTTGTTTTTGAAGGCAAGAGCAAGTGTATTTATAGATTTTATGATTCTCTGGAAAACTATTTCTAAGATTAAATATTTTTGAAAATGATAGGAATGCATACATACACATCACTACATGAGAGATCACATGGTATTGTCCTAGAGGCCTCTCTCAAGGATTAAGCAGTTGTTTGAGAATGCATACCCCACCTTGTCAAGGAATGGCTAATAAAGCAGCCACTTGCAATCAAAGGATAGGTGCTCAAGTGAAACTTAAATGTTAGTTCATAGTAGTTAATACAAGGCCCACCATATATATGCAAGAGGAAGTGTAATTGGAACATGTTTGTCCATGGTTTCAAATTCCAGTTGGAACTGCTTCTAATCTGGTGTACTTGAAAAAGCTGAGGTTCATATTGGCTCACTACCAATAGTTTCAAAGATAATAAATAAAGTCATAGTCAAGGTTTACAATTTCATTGTTAGAAGCAATCTCAATTTGAATAAACATGTGAGATGTCTAAAGCATGTCTACTAATTAATGGAGTAGCTGTAGTACAATGTAAGGTCTTCACTGTGTAATAATAATGTAGATCTCATTAATTTCAAGAGGCTAATCTGTGGGACATTATATGAAGAAGTGGGGTATGCACTCTCAATGAACTTCCTAACACCTTCAAGACAGTATCATGTGATATCTTGTGATGGATAATACATTGTCAATTTGGTAGACCCTATCTTATTCAAAATTATCTCCTGAGGAAATTGGTTTGAAGAAGATCCTAGCAACTATATATACACCACTTCTTGTGTTCTCAAGCAACACCAATCATTCACATAACCTCAAGTGTTAGAAGTTTAGAAAAACTCAAATATTTCTTTCTCCTAAACAACAATGGCTTTCCGCATACCAGGTATTAGAAGAGCAACAAAGAACAATGATGTCCCAAAAGGATACCTTGCAGTTTATGTTGGAGATAAAATGAAGAGGTTTTTAATTCCTATATCATACTTGAACCAACCTTTGTTTCTTGAATTGCTAAACCAAGCAGAAGAAGAGTTCGGTTATGATCATCCGAATGGCGGTCTCACAATTCCATGCGGGGAGGATGAGTTCTTAAACCTCACTTCTCAGTTGAGTAGGCTATAAATCATGCTAATGGAGAATAGATTAGTTGAGAGTAACTTGTACAGAAGGCACTTTCTTTTTGAGATTTTATATTTTGGTTTCTTCCTTGTATCATTCATTTGATAAATGAGAAATTCATGACAAGATATTGTTTAAACAAATTCAGCTTGTGTCAAATCTGAATGAAATCAAATTTATGCATGAGTAGCATTTTCATGTTTCAGTTCATATAATGTTGCCATTGTCAATCTCTCTTTGACTCAATGTTGTGATACCATGGAGGACTATGTAAGTTCGTTAATAGAGTTTCTGTGGTGATCAAGCTGGCTAAGGTGAAGCCACCATACACTGCGTGACACGTGGAACTTTTGAAAGAAGTTTGGGCGTCCTTTGACTGTAAAGAAAACTAATTGAAGACCGGAAAAACTAGGCTTAGATAAAGACGTTAAAAACGTCTTCTTTTAAAAATATTTTTTAAAAGTTAAAATTTAACATATATAATAAATTAAATTATATTATTTTTATTAAAATTAGACTGACAAATCAGTTTATTCAAAAAATTAATAAATTAAATTTTGAAATAATCTAAATTAATATTTTTTTTTTACAAAAAATGACTACAATATTTTTAATTAAAATAGTCCTATTAAGTTTAAGAAATTAATTTTATTTATCACTTTAATCCATAACTATCTATTGTGTTAACTTTTGAGTTATTAAATATTTGGTAAAAGAATTTTTTTTTCTTTAATTTTGATATCTAGATGTATAACTATTATATAGATCCTTATTATTTTTCACACTTACTTGTTAAATCATATTTTATTTGCTTTAAGAAAAAATTTAAGATATCAAACATTTAAATTTTTTGTTAATCAAATTATCAAAATTTGTCAATAATTATAAAAAATAATATCAAATATATTATATCTTCTTAAAAGAGTAATATTATATGGCAATGAGTAATAGCTCAAATGGCATAAACTCCCCATACTCATCTAAGAGGTTGCGGGTTCGAGTCTTCATATCTTTGGTAAAAAAAAAAAAAAGAGTAATATTATATGGAAACTACTCTTTTAACTACTATTAACATATACAATTGAATATAAAAATTTATATGGTTGAATATCTCTCCTATTTTTAATACTATTTTGTAATAATTCTTAATCTTTCTCTAGATTTAATATATCAACTTCTATGTCTCTAACTAATAAAGTTTTAAAGATTTTCTTAAAGTTTTATTTAATTTCAAAACAAAATAGTAATTTCTATATTGTTTTTTTTCTAATATTTTTAGAAAATTAATTTTTATGGCTTTCTTTTTATAAATTTGAGATAAAAAATAAAAATTTTAATAAATAATAAATTATTAATAAATAAAAATAAAAATTTAATAAGTTATTTAATTTTTTTAATGTATAGAATAATAAAATTTAAATTAATTTAAGTATAATACTAAAATCATTATGTTGTTATTATATGTAACAATCAAGATAAAAATTTATAAATATTTATAAATTTATTTATTTTTTCAATCTTATTTAATTTGAAGGAGATATAAAAATTTAAATTTAAAGAAATCTTTTCTCACATAATTTTAATTGCTAAAAATATTTTCTTTTTAATTTTATATTCAATATCTTAAATCGTTGCTAGTTTTATTATTCTTTTAAAATTTTTAATTTTATTTTTATTTTTTTCTTACCATTCTCCATACACATATTTATCATTATTTTTTTCACTAAGTGAAAGAAAGATAAAGAGAGAGTACTACATGTACTCCATAGAATAAAAAAGAAGATAACATAGATAGAAGTTATGTGTAAAATAAAAAATAATTTTAAGAAGAATGAAAAAAATTAACTAATAATTATATTTTTTACCTATTTTTAAGAATAAGATGACAGTTATATTAATCACTATTTATTAATAAGATTAACATGAAAAAATAAAAATTAGATACCAAAATTACATAATGCAATTATAACATAAATAAATAAATAAATAATTTTTTCAAAAAAATCATCATTCTAGAATAATGAATTTATACTTACATGTACTACGTTCGTTAAGCATTTGGTTTCGTTGTATAGGAATTATCACAATAGGATTCGCATATCCATAGAGATATGAAACTACAGTAATCCTATTTCACCAGTGAAAGAACCAAAATTTTAATAGAGTTAAGAGAGAAAAGTGGAGATTAGACACAAAACTCTTATTCCCTTTATATATATATTGTTATAAATGTTTTTTTTTATTTTTATTTTTATTATTATTTTTTTTACCATTCACCATATATATATTTATTATTATTTTTTCTCATGAAATGAAAAAAAAAATAGAGAGAAAGAGAGTACTATATGTACTCCATAGAATAAAGAAGAAGACAACATAAGTAAAAATCATATGTAAAATAAAAAGATAGATGTAATAAGAATGAAAAAAAATTTACTAATAATTATATTTTTGACCATTTTTAACATGACAGTTATATTAATCACTATTTGTTATCACTGTTAAAGATTGAAAAGCAAAAATTAAATATCAAATTCTCCTATTCCTTGTATAGATTTTATTAAATGGATTGTGTAAGAATATACGATGTCTATAAAAATTGGACACCAAACTTTAGTAACTTTATATATTGTTTAACTAAGGAGTACTTGGTTATATGTAAATTTTTTTTAAGTTAAACAATAAATATCAGAAATATATAAATCATGTATATTAATTTAATTAATTTTGTTATAAAATATCAACCAATTATATTATTATGACGACTGATACTTGGACGAACTCTATTATCATGAGCTTTCATTCTTAAATTTTTCAAAGATTAGAATATAAATATTAATCAAAATTAAATTTATAACCAAAAAATAAATTATCAGAATACATGTTAAGTTTTATATTACCTGTGAATCAATTTTAAACACTAGTAGGGTAAAATCAATTTTTTAACAAAAAAAATTAAGTATTTTTTATTAAAAGTGAATCAGTTTTTAAACTCAATCGTGGCATAAAGTCATTTTTTAATTAAAAAAAGAGTAAAATAAGAAGAAGGAATAGAAACCAAACTTCTGTATCTTTATATATATATATATATATATATATATATTAATTTTAAAAACTCTAAAAATTTTAACCCAATTAAAAGAAATAGACTAAAATTTAAAATTTTTAAAATTAATATATATAATAAGAGTATTTTAGTCATTTTTTATAATAAGAGTATTGTAGTTATTTTTTATAAAAAATAATATTTATTTAGATCGGTTCAAAATTTGATTTACCATTTTTCGATCAAATTATTTTATCTGACCTAATTTTGACAAAAATAATATGATTTAATCGATTATATTTATTAAATTTTAATTATTAAAAAATATATTTAAAAAAATATTTTAGACGTGTTTATCGAAATAGCTCCCTCTAATTAAACGTCGCAGGGAGAGGGTAATTCATTTAGGGCTGGCAATTCATACCCTACTCGCGGGTACCCAACCCGGGTAGGGTAGGGTAGGGTACGGTCCGGGTATGCCTGCGGGTAGGGTAGGGTACGGGTTTAGGGTGTACCCTACCCTACCCTACCCGCACCTCAAATATAACACATATTTTATAAAAATTAGGTATATAGTGAAGGAAGTGAGAGTTAAACCCACAACCTCTCTTATGTAATGACTTACAATAAGTGAATAACCACTAAACTAGTTAGTTAATTTAGTAATTTAGAGCATTAGTTTGTTATTTTTTATGTTATTAATATATATAAAATTTGAAATGATTGAATTTTATATTTACTTTAAAAAAATTTGACATTTCTGCGGGTAGGGTAGGGTAGGGTTTAGAACTTTAGGGTACGGGTAGGGTTAGGGTTGAGAGATTCCCAACCCGCGGATAAGGTAGGATAGAGTTTTAATAGAATTTTCAACGCGCGGGTAGGGTTAGGGTAGGATTTGGACCCTACCCTACCTTACCCTACCCATTGCCAGCCCTAAATTCATTTGAAAGATGTTTCTCAAATTCAAAAAATGAAAATAGACAAATTGGTAAATATAGGTTGAAGTTGTCGAGGATTCCCCAAATCCATGGAGCGAAAGAGTGCTTTTGGACAGAGTTGACGAACAGCTAGGATTTAAGCTGGTGGTGAATTTAGGATTAGGGTTTATTTATTTAGGATTAATTTAACAAATTTACCATATCAGTAATAAAAGTATACTATTATTACTAAATGAGTGTCTGCCAGTTAACGGATTAAATAAGTGCGCACTAGCCACTTCAACGAAGAACATAATTAAAAGACTAATGCGACTAAATCAATTATCTTTTAAAGATGAATTTGATTGGTTTGTTTTTTTATGATAAAAATAAAAATAAAAATATTTTTCTGAGTGATTTTAACTATTAATTCTAAATATGTAGCTCTGTGAAGTTGCAGTTTCATATGAGTGGAAAATTTGGACTTACCTGTATAAAATGGAATATTGTGGAAGATAAAATTGAATTGACCCTTATGCCCCCACGGTAACTCGCTTCTTGTTACCGCACGCCTACATTAATCCCGAGAAGACTAGCGAGTGCAAAATTCCAATCCCTCCAACAAAGATCAGCAAGTGTCCATCTCTGATTCGGTGGCCACCTTTATTCTTCTAAAACTTGGCCACCATAGAATTACCTGTTAATAGCATATTAAAAAATAGACATTAATTATTATTAAAATGAGACCTGCATGATACGTAAAACGGTAAATTAACGATAATATGTAATAAATATTAAAAATTATTATATTTTGTAGAATTAAATTAAATAAGTATAAATTAAAGTTAAATTTAAAAAATATTTTATTTAAAATAATTTGTAGTACAAAAGATTTGAATATTGAAATTGTATAAAATGATATATTTATTTAGTGGTTTGATTTTTGCATTTGTTTAAGTTGATAAATTTTTTTGTATTTGTTTAAGTTGATGAACTTAGTCTTCTTATATGTCGCTCGTCCTCCTTTTTCTTTATTGGTTGTTGTTAGAGTTGTTGCTTTTTTCTTTTTGTCGTAGGTTCTTGTGAAAGTATATTCTTTATGAATTGTTGAGTTGTATGCATTTTTTATTGTGTTGTTTGTTTTATCTGTGCATTTATGTTCTTCTTCCGAAGTTGTCTTAAATTTGAATGGTTATCTTTCTCCTTAATCTCTTGATAGGTATGTGATTTTTGTCTAATGATATTAGTGTTGGCAAAGTTGGTTCCTATAATCAATGAATAATTTAAATTAGAAATAAAAATGATGTCTTGAATAAGTAATTTTTTTGGAGTATTACCTGTTTTATTTATTGTAATGGGTGTTGAGGTTCAGTTTTTTTGGTGTCTTGGTAATAGTGTATTATTGAAAACCTTTTTTGAGATTAAAATTATACTTTGACTTCAAATATAAGTTTGAGGTTGCACAAATTTTTTCTCGAGTGTCGTTAAATTTGAAACAGTTGTGCCAACAATTTTTTTTTTGCCATCAATTAGTACAAAAATTGTTATTGCACTTTGATCTGAATAAGTATTTGGTTAGTAACTAATAATTTGATAAATGAGATTATAAAAAGTATGTGGGTTATGCTACGTGTACACCAAAATCAGCTACAAAAGTCAGCCACCAGTATAAAATACATGTTGAAATACAAATACGCATTGAAAATAAATTAAACCACACATGTATTTATACACAAATACATTTGTGGCTGATTTTAGTGGCTTATTAATATAGTTACTTTATTGTTGGATATTGTGGTGTTTGATTACATGTGCCACAAATGTAGTTGTCTCCTTTTCATCTAATATAATCGTTTCTAAACAAAGAGACTCCTCTTCATTTGTAGGTATTAATATTTTTCATAAACAAATCACGCAATTTTTGATAAACAAATTGTCTGTTTATTTGGTGATATTGTCCAAAGAATGATGTTCGAGTAAATTTGAGATGTTATGTATTTCTAAAATAAATTTTTTGTGCTAAATTTGATGTTATTTGACGGAATAGTAATAAAATACATATATAAGTATGTCAAATAGTATGAAATTTGAATATTTGTAACATAAAATTTACAATGATTAATAATATTATTATGACATTTGTAATATGAATTTATTACATTTAATGAGTTATTTATAGAAATTAATTATTGGGGTTATAAATTTATTGTATTGTTTATTACGATAAGATATAATAAATATAGATATATAGATTCAATACCTTTATAGGTTACAAATTTTGTTAGACACTATTAATAATTTGGTTATAAATTTTTTCGTATATTTTCTTTTTGCTGATTTAAAAATAATAATTAATTTGGCAAAAATTGAGTGGTTGATTCTAAAGTTTTGCCAAGTAAGCGATATTATTGATACTAGAGTGAGACCAGCGCAATGCGCGAATAGGTAGATTATTTATACTATATAGTGTATTTTAATAAACGTTATATTAAAAATATGTTAGAGAACATATTATAAATAGATTTTGAATTTATTTATTTTTAAAAAAGACATAGGTTATTTATATTAGAGTTATATAAAACTTTATTTTCATAATTTTTTTTATTTTTCGTTTTGCATTAATTACTACACTTTGTCTTTTTTTATGTTTTTTGTTTGTTTGTAAATAAAAATGTTATATTAAATTTAAGAAATCTTTTACAATTAGCATGAGAGATTAAGAAATGAAGAATAATAAGAGTCTTAATATGTATAAGTTGTAAAATATAAATATTTGTAACTAAAATTTTTTATAATTATTATTATTATTATTATTATTATACTTTTAATGTATGTTTATTGCATTTAATTAGTACTTGATGTTTCAATTGAATAATAATAGATAAGAATTTTTTTTAATTTTTTTAAAATATTTTATTTTACTAAATAGTGATTGGTTAATTTTCATCTTTTGCCAAGTCATCAGAATTACTGATGTGTCATCATTAGCAAAGAAAAGATGGCTTAAACTCATTGTGGAGAAAGTTGGTATTAGCTTTTATATATTATAAATAGATAGATAGATGGCATTAGTAGGAGGAGAAACATGCCTTAAAAATAATGTAGGTTGATTGAACTGGCTCAAAATTAACTTTCAAGCTCTGTTTGTGCGGAAGCTAGTTTTGTAGGAGATTTTTTCGTTTTGTCTCATACTCAGAAGAAAAAAATAGAGAAGGGAATAAGAAAAAGAAGTCCTGATTCTGATTCTAAGTGCCATGAATTCTACATCTGGTCTCCACCACAACCATGGTGGAATTTCCACTATAATCAACTAATTATAATCACTAATACTATTGAATTACACCCTAATTCAACTAGTATTTACCACCAAGCTTTTTTCACCAAAGCTCAGCTTCCCAAGTGTTGTCCCAACTTGGAAGGAAAACCTAAACAGATTCAAATTCACCAAATGCTAACCCAACTTGGTAAGGGAAACTAATCCTAATTCAACAACTCAATTACACAGAATTTTAGTGGCTCTTTCATGCATCATTTTTGCATTTTCTCTCCTGCATTTTTCAACTCACGTATTCAGCATTTTCTCGAAATAAAAGATGACACAAGATAGTCATAACAAATAAAATCAGAAATAAAGCTCTAGTAGAAGAAAAAAAATTCAGCTCAAGTGTTGAGATGATGTTCTTGAATGTGCTCTCTTTTTGGGAGTGGATCATTTCCAGTGAGAAAAAAACTGGATGGTATCCAGTGTTCAATCTAACCATTCATTGTTCTCTCTCTTATTTATTTCTGGTCCACTCATAGAATCAAAGTTGATAGATCACACTGTATTCTATAAATTGTTAAAAAAATTGGAGAGGATCATTTTCCTCTCTTTTTCTTGTTTTCATATGTTGAGGTGAGGTTTGTTTTATAGAATCAGCTTGCTCTTCCAATTCGCTTTCTATTGCCTCTTCCAATTTCTCGTACCATCAACCCGTTGGAGCTGTCTCTGAGTGCATGCAGTCCTTTTTCATCATGTTCCACTAACTCTGCTGGTTGAGGAGTCATTCCACCACTTCTACTGTTCTTGGCTTTGCTTTTTCCTTTGGCATGCATTTCTTTTATCCTCTGCTCTATTATTTCTGCTATCCAAGGAGCTACTCTACTGCTTCTACTATTGGGCAAATTTAATTTTGCTCTCCCATATTCTGAGTGTTTCTTTTGCTGATGTCCTTATAATGAGAGTGATCCCAGTTGTCCTTGTTCTTGTCTTAGTGTTACAGCTGTCTCATATTGCTAATAGATGTCTTTCTTTTTTTTTTTTTTTTTTTTTTTGTGTTCGGTGCTCTCTCTCTCTTGCCTCATGTACTGATTTGTTTCTCAATTAGCAAGTATTGGATTTAAGAAGCAATTATACAAGTGGGCCTGCATTATTTAGCACACACATTACATCAATTTGAGCTTTGTAATATTTGTCATCATATATAAAACTCAAATTTAAACTTAGTTCACCATGGTAAACTTATCCATCTACTTTTATATATTAAGAATAGACAGATAGATGTATGTTATAAATAGTTTATCTAAGAAATAGAAATTAACAACACTTATATGTAATTAAAAATATTATTCTCACAATTAATGATTATACAATTGATTATGATTATTGTCATAATATTTCTTCATCAAAGGCAATTGCACAAACATAGTCCAAATAATTTATACATTGTTACCATCACATTCTGGAATTCAACTGCATTAAAGTTTCTATTTTATTTTATTTTTTTAACATATTGATAAGCTTCAATATCAATTGTCATTTCAGAATTCAGGCCACAGTTTATAGTGACCACCATGTACAAAGTGGGAAGGGTCCACAGAGATTTCAAAGACAGATGAAAGCAAAGTGGGACATGGTAAATATAGGGACTTGTCCTTGAAGATGTTTAATCATCCTATGATGATAATTGTATAATTGAATTGACCAAACAAGTTATCATTATTGAAAGTTTGAAATTAATATCATGCAAATTCATACTTAGTTACTGTTTTCTTTTTGTCATAACTTTTTCTTACTTTCATCATAAAAGTTACCTTCTGGTTCCTTTTCACTTGTTATACAGCATAGTGAAAATTGATTTTATGAACGGCAGTTTCTGCATATTATTGCCTTTGAACTTAACAAAACACTTAGATTTAAGGAGGAAATGGGAGACAAATGTTTATGTGCATAAATTTCTCATTGAGATGAATAGTAGGATAACAAAAAATGGAGAAAATCTTTCTCAGGGCAATAAATTGTTACAAAAATTGTGTTAAGTAATCTATTTCTAAGTCAGCCTAATCTTGATGATGCTAGCATCAACTCAAGCGAGAAGTGATATCTAAGAACATATTTTCTTCACAAGGAATTGTGAGGCCACCCATTGGATGATCATACCCAAATTCTTCCTCAGCTTGACTTAGCAAGTCTTGAAATGAAGGCTGGTTCAAGTATGATATAGGGATCACAAACCGCTTCATTTTCTCTCCAACATAAACTGCAAGATAACCTTTTGGAATTTCCATAGTTTTTGAAGATGAAGTAAATGATGCCTTTCTTACAATACCGGGTAACCGAAAACCCATTTTTATATGTGTCGAAGAAATACTAGTCTAAGAAATGAAAATAAGATGTAAGTTTTTGAGTTTCTTGTGCTTTAGGATGTGAATGACTTGTGTTGCTGCTAAATGCTTGCAACCATGAACATATATATAGATAATAGAATATGCTATAAACATAATTCCACTTGACTGATTGGTGGAGAAAGTGTAAGAGATGGTAGCCATGGGACTTATTAGGAGACAAGGTCATAAAAGAGATCACATGGTGTTGTCTTAGATAATTCAAGGTCAATTTATGTATACAATAGCAAGTTTGATTTGATCGTGTTGCCTATGGCTTTGCAAATTCCAAGGGATATGTTAACAATCTGGTGTACTTAAAAATGAGGTTCGTATTGGATCATTATCATGTGTCCAATTTTGGTTCTCTTCTGGCCTCAGAACAATTTGTTTCAGAGATATAAATCAGGTTGTGGACAAGGTTTACTGATTTCATTGTCAATAGCAATTCAAAATCTGAAGAACATGTGAGATTTCCAAAACATGTCTGATTCAGTATCTTTAGTACAACTACATTGCATTGATTTACATGGCTTTGATTTGATATGTGTAGTTTCTTGGCAATTATGTCAGGAAATGGGGTAGGAATTGTATGAACTCCAAGACAATAGCATGTGATCTCTTGTGATCATTTCACTTTGTAGACCCCATTTTACAGCTTCATCGGAATTATTTCTTCAGGATAGCAACTATATATACACTACTACTTGTGTTCTCAAACAACACAACTCATTTGCATCTCCACAAGTATCAAAGCTCACATATTTCTCTCAAACAAATCCTCCAAGAACAATGGCTTTCCGCATTCCAGGTATTAGAAAGGCATCACTTTCTGCATCAAAAGGGACTAATGTTCCAAAAGGCTATCTTGCAGTCTATGTGGGAGATAAGATGAGGCGGTTTGTGATTCCTGTATGTTACTTGAACCAGCCTTCATTTCAAGAATTACTAAGCCAATCAGAAGAAGAATTTGGTTATGATCACCCAACAGGTGGTCTCACAATTCCATGCAGCGAGGATGCCTTCCTGAACCTCACTTGTCAATTAAGTGGGCAGTAAATTGTGCTCCTAGAGACTGACATAAATTAGCTGAGACAAAATTTTGTAAAGAAGGCTCTTTCTTTTTGTTTTGAAGATTGTCCATTTTGGTCTCTTCATTATATCATTCCTTTGAAAGTGTAAATATGTTACATGAATGAGAGAAAGTTATTGCATCTCCTTTGTTAACTTTTTTTATTTTTGGCTTTTGATGAATCTGAATGATCTCTTATATATTTATGCAGCAAATCAAAATTAAGTTCCACGTTGTTTTGAAGAAATTCACTGTTGATGATTCATTTCATTTAAGAACTCAATTGAAAATCTGTTAAGAACTCACAGTTTTCTTATATTAAAAGTAAAGGAAGAGGATTCCTATGTCGTTGTAAAAAGTAACACAAGCTTGAGATATTCCATGAACTTCAACACTTTTCAGAGTGGCTCTAATTTATAGACTGCAGTGAACCATAAAATCCAGCAATATTGAATTCTGAAGGGAACATTAATTATCAAAACTTGAATCCAGTTTATTTAATTTAATTTAACCATATAACTGGAAATCAATTAATGCTTCTCTCCTTCATTTCATAAAGCACTTAATAAAATCCAAAGGGCTAATGAAAGGCCACACGGTATTGTCTTCAATGACTTCATGAAAGGTTACTTGTGTGCAGACATGCTTAAAACATATCACATAGGCTGGTTCTTCATACTGATTAAATAAAGGGATAGGATCCTAGAGAGAACCACATTTTGTGACTATTTCCCAACTTCTGCAGCACTTGGAGGGCATGAAATATGGTCCTGCATGCCGCATCCTAGCCAAACCTTTCAATATATCAAGAGGTATATATTAGTATATTCTCTACAAAAGGCAGGAACCGTGTGAATAGTTACTTGTGGTTGAACCTCACTAAAATCACTAAGTCTAACTCCCCTGCAGTTGGCCTTGGACGAAAATATCACTTAATGAAATCAGTAATATGCAACACATAACAAGCTCTTTGGAAACTATAATGAGACCTACGCGATGCGCGGACTGTAAATTAATGATAGTATATAATAAATATTAAAAATAATTATGTTTGTAAAATTAAATTAAATATGTGTAAACAAAAGTTAAATTTAAAAGGTGTTATTGTTAGAGTTGTTGTTTTTTTTTTTGTGTTGTAGATTCTTGTGAAGGCATGTTTTTTATGAATTGTTGAGTTGTATACACTTTCTATTGTGTTGTTTGTTCCATCTTTGCATGTATGTTCTTCTTCCGAAAATATATCTTGAATTTGTATGATTTTCTTTCTCCTTACTCTCTTGATATGCATTCAGTTTTCTAATAACATCTACAATAAAAAGAATAAAAATGTGTAGAATTTTTTTTTTAAATAAGTTATCTTTAATAAAGAATAATTGAAATAGTATAAAGTGAAATTATCTGTTAATATTTTTCTTTGACCTACTCTGTGACAATGTCTCAAGTGATACAAATTTAAAATAGAGTTGGAAAATGTTCAATTTAGAAATACAATTTAAAAATATAATAAATATGTTTGTTTTGTATCTTTTCATCTAATATAATCATTTTTAAGCAAAGAAACATTTCTACATTTGTGGGTATTAATGTTTTTCATAGACGAACCACACGAATTTTGATAAACCAATTGTCTGTTTATTTGGTGATATTGTCCAAAGAATGATATTCTATTGAGTAAGTTTGAGATGTTGTGTAGTGCGAAAATAAATTTCTTGTGATAAGAGACTTATATAAGTAGGTCAAATAATATGGAATTTAAATATTTATAACGTAAAATTTATTATGATTAATAGATTATTATGACATTTGTAATATGGATATTTATTATATTTAATGAGTTATTTATAAAAATTAATAAATTAATTATTGGGGTTATAAATTTATTGTATTGTTTATAACGGTAAAATATAATAAATATAGGGATATGAATTATTGTAGGTTACAAATTTGATTAGACACTATTAATTTTTAATTATTATCATTGGTAAGTATGCAACCTAATTTACATATATTTCTATTACTTGTATTTTTTTGTATATTTTTTTTTTTTTATTTGGAAATAATAGTTGATTTGGCAAAAAATTAGTGGTTGATTCTAAAATTTGCCAAGTAAGAGATGTTGTTTACATGGCATTAGTAAGAAGAGAAAGGTGTCTTAGAAGTAACGTAAGTAAACTTATGTATCTACTTTTATATATTAAAGAATAGATAGATGTTAAGGCATGGCTAAAACTTCAAATAAGAAATAAGAGAACGGACATATATAAATGAATAAGCCATACAGCCGTGTAAGAAATTTCTTTAGTGTAAATTTGCATTGGCAGTTGGCAGAAGCAGCATCTTGGGTATCATTCGTGCCATGAATTAAAGTTTTCCATGCATGTTCTTTTATATAAAACACTCAAAATTCTATCCCTTTTCTTTTTAAAATCATATAATTTTGTATACTTGTGTAATAGTGCAATCTATGACAACAAATGAACAATGAAGTATGGCTTTTCTTACACCAGGCAGCATTGTCACTGCTAGATAGTAGATACTGCATAATGTTCTGTTTGTAGAGGGAATATAAAATATTTAAAAAAAAAAAAAACGAAATACTAGAGTAGTTGAATTCTTTCCTTGTCATTAAAGAAAAAGCAGAGGAAACACTTTGAACTTGTCATAGTAATGGTCATTCTTCTTTCATTTACTTAGAAAAATGTGTAATCTTTACAAGTTTCCTATTGTACAAAATGTGTATACTAATCTATGTCAGTCTCCTAAAGCATGAGATTCATCGTCAATTCAAGCAAGAAGTGATTTGTTGGAAGATATCTTCACTGCAAGGAATTGTTAGACCTCCCATAGGATGATCATATCCAAACTCTTCCTCAGCTTGGCTCAACAAGTCTTGGATTGAAGGTTGGTTCAAGTATGAAACGGGGATCACAAACCGCTTCTGTTTCTCTCCGACATACACTGCTAGATGCCCCTTTGGGACTTCCACAGATTTCGAAGCTGCTTGGCTACCTGAGAATGATGATGTCCTTCGAATAACAGGTAAACGGAAACCCATTTTTTTTTTAGTATATATGTAAGAATAACAGCAAGGAAAAGTTCCCCAAGTTTCAAAGAAGAATGTGGTTTTAAGTGTTTGATGCTTAAGATTGCCAATGAGTTGTGTTATTTTTTGAAGGCAGGAGCAAATGTATTTATAGATTATAAGATTCTATGGAAAACTATTTCTAAGATAAAAGATTGTTGAAAATGATAGGAATGCATGCACATCACTGCATGAGAGATCACATGGTACTGTCTTGAGAATGCATACCCCACCTTGTCAAGGAATGGCTAATAAAGCAGCCACCTGCAATCAAATGTTAGCTGCTTAAGTGAAACTTAAATGTTAGTTCATAGTAGATAATACAAGGCCCACCATATATACGTAAGAGGAAGTGTAATTGAAACATGTTTGCTCATGGTTTCAAATTCCAGTTGGTACTGCTTATAATCTGGTATACTTGAAAAAGATGAGGTTCATATTGGCTCACTATTAATAGTTTCAAAGCTAATAGATAAGGTCATAGTCAAGGTTTACAATTTCATTCTTAGAAGCAATCTCAATTTGAATAAAAATGTGAGATGTCTAAAGCGTGTCTACTAATTAATGGAGTAGTTGTAGTACAATGCATGAAAGAAGCATTATGTAAGGTCTTCACTGTGTAATAATAATGTAGATCTCATTAATTTCAAGAGGCTAATATGTTGGCCATTATATGAAGAAGTGGGGTATGCACTCTCAATGAACTTCCTAACACCTTCAAGACAATATCATGTGATTTCTTGTGATGCATAATACATTGCCAATTTGGTAGACCCTATCTTATTCAAATTATCTCTTGAGGAAATTGGTTTGAAGAAGATCCTAGCAACTATATATACACCACTTCTTGTGTTCTCAAGCAGCACCAATCATTCACATATCCTCAAGTATTAGAAGTTTAGAAAAACTCAAATATTTCTTTCTCATAAAAAAACAATGGCTTTCCGCATACCAGGTATTAGAAGAGCAACAAAGAGCAATGATGTCCCAAAAGGCTATCTTGCAGTTTATGTTGGAGATAAAATGAGGAGGTTTTTAATTCCTGTATCATACTTGAACCAACCTTTGTTTCAAGAATTACTAAACCAAGCAGAAGAAGAATTCGGCTATGATCATCCGAATGGCGGTCTCACAATTCCATGCAGAGAGGATGAGTTCTTAAACCTCACTTCTCAGTTGAGTAGGCTATAAATCATGCTAATGGAGAATAGATTAGTTGAGAGTAACTTGTACAGAAGGCACTTTCTTTTTGAGATTTTATATTTTGTTTTCTTCCTTGTATCATTCATTTGATAAATGACAAATTCATGACAAGATATTGTTTAAACAAATCTAGCTTGTGTCAAATCATTTAGCATTTTCAAGTTTCAGTTCATATATTTCATACTATCTGGTTCTGATATGGATTAAAGTTCCTTATTTGTCCTTGAGCTGATCATGGAACAAAATACACATTTTTATTGGAAGAGTTTTAGCCAATTTGTTACTAGATTCTTCTACAAAAAATGAGGTTAATGCTCTCTGCAACTCAGAATAAACTTGTTTAGTTAATTTGTTGTTCCCATGTTCTTCCAATTCAATCATCATTGCAAAATAATATTTCCTGAATTTTGTCCCCCCCCCCCCTCTCTTCAAATTTATAATTCAAATATTACAAACGAAAACATTCCAACTTCAAATATTACAAATAAGTTCATGAGTCATGACCATGTTTGTACTTGAAGGACTTTAATAAGTTGCTTTTCAATTTTTAGTGATACATAAGCACATAATAATGCACCAGCTCAGTTCAAATGATTGCAGGTGATGAATACAAAAACTAAATAGTAAATCATACCTTCATCAAATATATAATAAAATGGTGAGAAAAATTTACAAGTGTTAGTTATAGTACAAAATTGTATTGATCACTTATGATTAACATTTAAATCTTCTCCTTTTATGATCTTTGCAACCGAGAAGTGATATCTAGGAAGACATCTTCTCTGCAAGGAATTGTGAGGCCACCCATTGGATGATCAAATCCGAATTCTTGTTCAACTTGACTTAGCAAGTCTTGAATTGAAGGATTGTTCAAGTATGATATAGGTATCACGAATCGCTTCTTTTGGTTCTCTCCAACATAAACAGCAAGATAACCTTTTGGAACACAAGTTTTCTTTTGAAGACTAGGCAATCTGAATCCCATTTTAGAGCAAGAGAAAGATCTGAATAAAATTTGTGTATAAACTATATAGTATTTGATGCCTTAAAAAATTGTAAAAACTTGACTTTGTTTGTGATCCTAAAACAACAACTAACTATATATATAGAAAGAGAGAGAGGCTTAGGATAAAGAATTTGATTTGATTATAGATATAATAATTGATTATGAGATATCTAACTGGGGTCTAGTTAGGGGCATGGACTTGTGAATACCACATGGTAGTGTCTTGAAATTTTTTTAACAAAGTTGAAGAAATTATTTGAATCTAGATGTCCCACCTTTTATGGAAAACAGCCTAGATGGTACCCATTTGATAATTGGAAAAATAACCAGAAATATGTAATATCAAAAACCATATGCATGTTAAAACAATTTTAATGGCTAAGATCTGTCCTAGACAAGGTTAAGACATGTTGTTTGCTTCATATTGATAACATGAATCAGAAAGTTTATTATTTTGGATAAGGACTAGAGGTTGTTAGCATTTGCTTACAATAATACAAGGAAATTAATTCTTCTAACATTGCTTTTAGAATTAAAATGTGAAGTGGTTGAGACTTGAGACAAATAATCATGGTCACTGAAAAATAAAAATTCAAAGCACGTCATTGACAAATTTTTAAGCTTATCATGCATGTTTGAACCTTAATCAGCTCTGATAAGTGCAATGGTGGTTAGGTACTTAGGGCCAAATGGGAAGAATATATTATTAAAAGTTTAAAACCAAGAAAATAGTACAATTGAAATAACCATTAGATAATGTTGTAGCAGAAAGTTTAACTGTCTTTTACATTGGCAATTCAGGTAGTAAATTATGTTCTTTAGAGATAAAACTGTAGAATAATTGTACTTAGCCAAATTGCTGCTGAAAACAAAAATGGGGTCACTGAGGCTTCAAAATCGGGTCCAAATCTTCCGGAGCACGAGAGATTTCACATGTTGTGCTGAAAAAGAAAACATCTTTTACACAATCACATGGTTAGTACTTTTACTTAACAGTAGTAGATTCTATAAATACCATTGGAATATCCACAGAATTATAACACTATAGTACATCTTTTAACTTAACCCTTTTGTTACTTTAATGGTGAAATCTTGTAAGAGGATATCACATTGATTTAGTTACTTTACTCATCTATGACTATTTCTTTCTGCATGTTACTTAACTGTTGATCTCTCTAATATTCACAAATAGTTGGTGTAAGTCATTGGTTAAGAACAATAATATTTCTCCTTCAGTGAAAGAAAAGTGAGATAAATTGGTGCAAAACTGGGGTAACTTAATCACAGTAATCTACTATTCTTCTTTAAAGCATAGCCTTCAATAACCATAGAATTCTTGCAAATTATACAATTTTATTATATCATACAATCATGTTATTATATTTTATCATACTATTCATTGACCTCCCTTGTGGTTAAATAATTTTACACGAATCCTTTGATATGTCATACTTGTATGCAAATTTCTTTGTGCTATTATAAGGCAGCCCAGTCTCATATTTAAAGAGTTTAATTTTGATGCACTGTTCATAAGGCAGTTCTACACATGCACTCAATCACGTAATGTCACGTCAACAAAAATAACTACTTTTTACACTAGTCGCAGGAATGGTCATCTAAAAAATGAATATAATTAGATGACGGTTTAAAATAGTTTACACAATCAGTGTATCAAAATTTAACTCTTTTATGAAATACAGTAAAATCAAATGTTATCTAATAACACTCACACAAAAGAGAGAGAGAGAGAGAGAGAGTATATAATTTAACCTACTATTGAATCTGAATGAACAAATCATGAATGTGGCATGTCTAGAAAAGGGGAATCTATCTGCTAAATGATTGAAGACTTATTATGAGTCTTTAGACAGGAATTCTTTTTCTACTTGAATAGTCCCAACATGATATTATGTTTGTTATGAATCCTATAACCGAATTTCGTTAGAAAAATGAACATTCTACTGAGTGTAGAAACAGTAGCATTAAAAAATTAAAATAAAAAAGAAAAAAGAAAAGAAAAGATTGTTTGATTAAGTCAATGTTGATCAAATTAGATTGAATCAAGAAAAGTTCAGTCCAATTACAAATTATGAGAACGAAATAAAGTGACAATTATCACAACAGAAGACATCAAGTCTATCTATTATTACATCATATGCTGTCAAGTAGTGACAAGAGAAATAGCCTGTAAAGTAGTCCACAAGTCTAAATACAAAGCTCCTCAGAAACAGATATGACCAATGCAAACATTTTCTCCTATTCATCATGTTGTCATTTTACATCACTGAACATGCCACAAACTTATAATAAAAAAAAAAAAAAAGAAAAATTTCCATAGCATCATTAGTACAAATCAAGAAACAATATTCAACAAGGCATTGTAACTTTTGACCAGCACCACACTTTTATTTTGGCTCCTCAAGCTAAGTTAGTGGATCACAAAGACTGGATCCAATTATAAAGTTTTTCAGATATGTATGATGTATCCCTATTAAAATATGAATATATATCTTGTTTTTATATCTTATTATGAGAGAGAAAGTTGGAATAGCACCTATTGTTAAGAAGATGGTAGAATCTCGTCTCAAGTAATTTGGACAAATGAAAAAGATCGGTAGAGCATCCAGTTAGAAGAGTGATTCAGATAGAAGACAGATAAGTGACAATGTTGTCATTTGATCTATATAGCCGACCCCACATAATGAGATAACGCTTTGTTGTTGTTTATGTTATTATATATATGCATTATATATTTGTCCTCGTTATTTAAATTTTCTAGATCCGTTACTGGTGGGGCATGATGTATTGGTCCATATTAGGCACACTCATGTGAACCTACCCTAATTCCTCCACCTGACATGTTTCTAAAACATTCTTCATATAATCAAAACCAAACAAGTTTAGTTACTTGCATGGCTTGAACACACTATAAATATTCACCTTCTAAAGACAGTATTTCAACACTCCAACAAGTCTTCTAACTCCACTTCCACACACCCTTTTAAAAAAAATTTTCTACATCATGAGAACTAGTAACAGAATTGCTCATGCAACACAGAAACTGCAGAGGACTCTGTCACAGAGAATCAAAATGGCTTCAGCAGCAAACATTGCTGATGTTCCAAAAGGCCACTTGGCAGTGTATGTTGGAGAGAATCATAAGAGGTTTGTGATTCCAATATCTTATTTGAGTCAACCTTTGTTCAGAGATTTGTTGGATTGGGCTGAACAAGAATTTGGATTCAATCACCCAACTGGGGGTCTCACAATTCCATGCACTGAGGATTACTTTATTAGTCTAATTTCTTCTCTTCATTAATTTGAATGTCTAAATCATTTGGACATTGCTCTTTTTTATTTTTTTTTCTTTATTTGATTTGATTATGATTTTCTATCATGTCATTAATTAGATAGGAGCAACAAAAGTTTGGTCCATTTCCATTCATTTTGTGCTGGAGATTGCCCTCAAGTAATGTCTACAAAAATTGTACATAAATTCTTGGCAACTGAGTCCAAGCAAATTCTTATCTTGCAAAATGTAGATCTTTTGTTTAAGGATTGTTGGGTTTGGAGTTGCATTTTGAACTTGAATTTAGAATTCAATAACTTTGGAGTTTTGACTAGTGCTCTCTCTACTTTAATATCTAACTTCTTACTTCTTACTCTTCACTATAAAATTGATTTTAGGATGCATATATATGCACATTATTTTTAAATTTCCAAATATCATGATCTCTTAATCTGGTTTAGCCATAGATGATATTTTAATCTGATTTACTACGTTTAATTATGTGAGAATATATATCTACCAAAAAAAAGAGTGAGAACATAATTATGATCAAAATGAAAATATTATTTTCTAGAGAGACTGTTTAGCATTTACTTTGTTGTTTTTGACAATCTTATTGCTAAACATTGCAATATTTTAGTAATGAATAAATTAGTGACTTGGATTTTATTTATTTATTTGCTATAAGATAAAATATAAATAGTATCATATTAGAAACTAATAGTAATCATATAGTTATATAATAATTATTTCGATTAGAATTTCTTTTTGTTCTTTTAAATACAGTTCATTTTTATTTAAGTACCTCTAAATTTTTGCATTGACTTTGGTCCCTCTGTCTTTTTTTTTTATTCCTTGTCATTATAAATTTTTATTATTATATATGCTAAGATACCTATTTAGTTTTTATAAATATAAAAAAAATATTTAATTAATAACTTACTAATAAAAAAAGAAAATACTCACATGATGATATTTATTGTGAATCGTTAGATAATTTAGTCAATATATTCGATCAAAATATATCAAACCATTTATTAGTTTATAATACAATCTTTATATGAAAATGTCTTTATAGGAGTATTCACTTAAAAAATCTCTAAACATACTTTTTTCTACCAACAAAAAAAAAAGAAAAAAAAAGAGAAAGAAGAATAAAGTCAGTGGATAAAAATAACTAATTCCTAAACAAGCTAAAAATGACATAAAGAACTAACTCTTTTTCTACAAAAAGTAATTATGCTAAGTGACTAAAACAAAAATGCTCTATAAACACAAAATTTAGCGACCAAATCATCTATTATATATATATATATATATATATATATATATATATATATATATATATATATATATATATATATATTAATTTATATATTTTTTAAATAAAATTATCACCATCAAACTAATAAAACCCTGCAGCAGAATAATCAAGCTTCAATAAACACCTACATGCAGCCAACATTCTGTGTTTATATTCTCATTTGTATCTTGATTATAAGTGTGAATCAAAATTTGTTACATATTATTTAAAAAAAAATATTAGAGAACTATTAAAATTTATTATTTTTAATTATTATTTTCAGTCATTAATTTAATTTCTTTAGTTTAGTAATTCAATAATATATTTTAATTTATATTTTAAATATTGATAACTAATTAATAGTCAAAAAATAATAAATTCAAATTATATTATAATATTTCTGTTATTTATAAACTTTAACTATATACTGTCTATAAAGTTTGACTATCAATAAAAAGTGTAGTTATTTTATATTTCAGTTTATCTTTTTTTACCGGTGACTAACTTATAATATGCTATTAAAGATAAACTAAAAAAAGGATTCTGTTCGGTTGCTGGTTGGGCCAATTGGAGAGAGGCCGTTAGGAGTGTGAATCGGGGCCTAAGCGACTAAGCGTGAGACTTGAGAAGAGGTGTGGTGTCTAGGGTAAGCACGGTTTATGGGTACCAATTACCCGTCTGAATTCGAACCGAATCAATTAAATTGGTTCTGAAGTCAATGGGTAATCGGGTCCAATCCGAACTAAATTGATGACTTTTATTAGTAATTGGTTCGAATATCAGTTTTGGGAGTGCGAAACCCGAACCGATCTGCAAACCCAATCATATATTAATTAAATAAAAAAATAAAAAATATATATGACTTTTTCATTAGACAATGATTATTCATTATTAATATATTTGGATTTTAATGAGTTTAGTTTTTAATTTATTTGGTGTTTAATATGTTTGGATTATTTCTATTGATGTTACATGTTTATTGTACTTGTTGAATTTTTAAGATAAAAATTTGATTTTTTTTATGAATTTTAAAGTCATCGGGTATCCAATTACTCGAACCGAACCAATCCATTCTTAATCGGTTTAGTTTAGTTCGAATACATATACAAAAAATGTAAATCCGAACCAAACCAAACTAATTATATTTTGATCGGTTCGGTTCTAATTTTACTATAAATCCAAATCAAAACCGACCCATACTCACCCCTAATGGTGTCTGCAGTTCGTGGGTGTAGAGTTTCTCTCCTGTAAAAATATTTTAATGCTAAAGTAAACGTTCATGCGATGAAACAGCTAATTAGGATAATAGCGACTTATCCCCTCCTTTATTCTTTGTCATCGAATACACTTTTCTGTGTAAAATCATTTGTGTAAAAGTTTCTACCAACTGTACAAACCTCACTGCCAAAAAAAATTTGTTATGTGAAGAACACTGTCGTTCAAGCAAGTCATGGATCCCTCAGATGGACTCCAGTTCTTGTTGGGATGGGCCGAAACAGATTTAATTAATATTTATATTTGCAATTTGTTCAATTCCTTGTGACCCTGTAAGAAACTAAGGAATTGTAGAAACTAAATTAAAATAACAAGGATTTAGTCTTTTGGGAACTGGAGGTCCAAAATCCAAACCAAAGTAACAAGTAACAACCAACGCAACAACTTAACTGTGTCACATTGATGATATGCTCTTTTAATCTCATGATGTTGCATACTCTCTTCAATAATTTGGTGCCAGCTGGTACCCGCCGCCACCACCAGCAGCAGCATGATGGTTGAAACTTGAAACAATAATACACTGCATCTTTTCATATTTTTCATATCCGTAAATACTAGACACACAATAATATAAAATTACACATTTATTATATCTAATATTATATATTTATTTTAAATTAATTAATGAATATAAAATATGATAATTTTGGATTATTATTTAAATTTCGACCAATTCAAATTGGTTTTGAATGTATATGTATATATATAGATTCGGTAAAACGAGTGCAGTACAAGCTACTTGAAGCATTGATATTTGGTAGGGGGTATGCACCTACGTACACATAATGTAAAATGGCAACGTATATAGTTGCAAACTATAATTATTATTTGTCATTCATACACCTTTTTATTGTGGATATTTATACATAATGTTTCGGTCACATTATTATAAATAAACTCCAGAAGAACCACATGTGCCTGGTTATCATATATATGTTGGCATTATATGTATGATAGAAGATAGAGTATATACCCATTTTGGTTCTCAAAGAATTTTAAATTGGACATTTTAGTCCCCAACTAAAATTAATTACTCGATTGGTCCCTAACAATTAACTCCGTCAGTCACTTAGGTCCTTTACTCCGTTAATTTTAACGGAGGACAAAATAGTCCCTGACAACTCTAACAGGGGACAAAATGGTCCCTGATCTCCTCTGTTCGGAAACGACACTGTTCTCTCCAATTTTCATCATATCTTGTATAACACTAACAGTCTAACACTGTAACTTCAAACTATACAATGCACACTCTATAAATTTAATGTTCACAAGAAAAAATCCTCCACGGGTTGAGTTGCTGATGTAGTTTGTAATTTTAGAAAGATTAAATACTAGAGATAGATTATGTAAGTTTAAGATTGTACCAGAAGCAGAATCTTTTTGTGTCTTATGTAAGGATAGATTAGAGATGGTACATCACTTGTTTTTTCATGTGATCATATGTGGATGTTGTGGGGATCAATCTTGGTGGATTGGAGTGTGATTTGGGTTTGGCCAGGAACCACCAAAGAATGCTTTAAGGTGTGGATGGATAGAAAGATAAGAAAAGATATGAAGGAAGTGTGGATGGTATTATTTTTTTCTGTAACATGGTGCACATGGAGATGTAAAAATAACATTGTCTTTAATAATGGAGTGTTGGTATTAGAGAAGTTAAACGAGAAAGTTGTAGAATGCACAAATCGATGGTATCAAGATCGACAATATAGGAGTAATTGATGTATTTATGAGTGCAAATATCAAGTCTAAGGTGAATAAGAAGACATATGAAGTTGATATTTGATGCATGATTTACTGATCTATGAAAAAGGACAATAATTCTGCAGAGTAAAAGTTGGAAGGAGAATGATCATGATTTGATGTTGTATAACTGATCGGTTTCATCTTGAAGTGTCTTTGAAAGAGCTAAAATCATTATATTCTTTTGCTCCCTATTTGCTGTTTTATGCTAGTTTTTATGTTTTCTTTGTAGTTATTGCTATGTTTTTGTTACTATTTTTGGAATTACGCCCACTTTGTTTGGAATTGGGTGGAGATGTAATTATCTAAAAAAAAGAAAAAAAATCCTCAACTTGTTCTCAACCAATTTATACTCAGGAAACTAATGCCTGTCTCTCAACTAGTTGTCGTCTTCGATGGATCCCATGAATCCAGACAGCAAGTCATTTGTTAAGACTCCGAAAGAGAAGGAATGAATCACTCGATGTCTATTTCAAATGAGAATTTGCATATGATGTCAAAGAAGAATCTTCTCATGATGTCCTAATGTCCAACAATCTATATTGCTTGCCAGAGAGTGGAGAAAGGCGTGCCCTTGGAATAGTTGTGGAACTTGGTCTTGATGTCGTGGACGTTGTCGGTGTTGGAGATGATGTTATCAAAGACGTGGAAGTGGATGCTTTTGGTGGATGAAGTGCAGAGGAGGTGGATGTACCAGTCACAAAGATTTAGGAAGTGTGTGGTCCATGACATGTTGAGGTAGGTGTGACACGTGTGACAATTACACCATGGCTTAATCTTGGAGCTAAAGAGGAGGAAGGAAAAGATGGAAAAGAAGACTGTGAAGGTGAAGAAGGAGAGTATGAATGTTAGGGTTATGCGAAATATGATGAAAATTGGGAAAGAACAATGTCATTTTAGAATAAAGGGGTCAGGGATCATTTTGTCCCTTGTTAGAGTTGTCAGGGATCATTTTGTCTCATGTTAGAGTTTTCAGGGACTATTTTGTCTTCCGTTAGAGTTGACGGATCCAAGGACCTAAGTGACTGACGGAATTAATTGTTAGGGACCAATCGAGTAATTAATTTTAGTTGGGGACTAAAATGTCTGATTTGAAATTTTTTAAGGACCAAAATTGGTATATACTCTAAAAGATAAGAGTACAAAAGAAAATAAGAGAATTAAGTTAAATTTTAAAATTTTATTTATTTATCTCCCACATTATTAATTAGCATTATTTTTTCTTTCTTCTTTCTTTTCTGCTAAAACCACATGTAGCCACTTGTAGCAGTCATTTGTTGACGGCCACTTTCCGGCAACCTGTTGCCCAATTTTTTTTTTTTTCAGAAAAAAAAGAATAGGTTAAATAAACATTCAAAATTAATAAATTCTAAACTTGACTAATATTCAATCCAAGCAAAAATGCTTAAAGCATCTAAATGAATTCTAAAAGCACATGTTAATTAAGATTATGATTAGTAGATTAACTCTAATTTTTATTTAAATAAATGTATCACATATGCATTTGAATTTAAACTTTGTGGGTGTTTATTTTATTTATTTTTTCAATTACTAACGTTATTATTAAAAAATATCATATTACCGAATAACTTTTTGATATAGTTATGATTATCAACCAATTTTGATTTCTGTCAATAATTTTTGAGGAAATCATAGGCACGTAGGTTCAAGGCTAGACCGACTACTCCAAGAGTACTCATCCATAAACCAGTTACAGGTATAAATAACATAAAGAAATGTAACCAACGTTTATTGGAAAAAGTAACCCCAAAGATTTGGGACCAAAAGCGGTTAGTCGTGACCATTGAATAAGTTTCTTTAGCTTGGGTTGGGTTAAAAGCACGGAATGTATTTGCGTCATCACCATCTTCAAATAAAGTATTTTTCACGGTAGCACCATGAATAGTGCATAGTAGTGCAGCGTCCAATACACCAGCAACTCTCATCATATGAAATGGGTTTAATGTCCAATTATGAAATCCTTGGAAAAATAGGATGAATCGAAATATAACTGCTACACCAAAACTGAGTGCAAAGAACCAACCAGACTGACCTAGTGGATAATTCAACCAATCTCGCTTGCACAATGGAAAGAGCCACTGGTTTATCTCTCCAGCGAATCAAATTAGCCAAAGGTGTGCGTTCATGAGCCCATGCTAAAGTTTCAATCAATTCCTGCCAATATCCGCGCCAGGAGATTAAGAACATAAATCCAGTAGCCCAAACAAAATGTCCAAATAAGAACATCCATGCCCAGATGGATAAACTATTCATACCAAAGGGGTTATATCCATTGATAAGTTGTGAAGAGTTTAACCATAGATAATCTCTTAACCATCCCATCAAATAGGTAGAAGATTCATTAAACTGTGAGATATTACCCTGCCATAGTGTAATGTGTTTCCAATGCCAGTAAAAAGTAACCCAGCCAATCGTATTTAACATCCAGAAAACTGCCAAATAAAATGCGTTCCAAGCCGAAATATCACAAGTACCACCTCGTCCCGGACCATCGCAAGAAAAACTATAACCAAAATCTTTTTTATCTGGCATTAACTTGGAACCACGTGCATCCAAATATATGGTATGGAGTTTTCAAAAAGGGAGGGGAGATCCTTCTGAGCGAATCATATCATTCCAATCTATTGACAATTAAAAAAAACTGTTTATACTAAGAACATTGCATAACGGCAGTCGGAAAAGTGGGCCCCCATCGTCTAGTGGTCCAGGACATCTCTCTTTCAAAGAGACAACAGGGATTCGATTTCCCCTGGGGGTAGGTACTACGAAAGGAAGTTGATCATGGATCATCTAAAAAGAATCAAATTGATTCTTCCTGGGTCGATGCCCGAGTGGTTAATGGGGATGGACTGTAAATTCGTTGGCAATATGTCTACGCCGGTTCAAATCCAGCTCGACCCAATAATTTGCCGATCCACCATAAAAAGATATAACCATTTGTTGTTCTCCGGAAATGGCCGATATGCTCAGATATGGGAGAAAATAAAATGAGATAAATCTTTAGGGATCTTTTTTTACGGACCATATATACATATAAAATTCAAATCTTGTTAATGATCTAGATCCTTATTAGGATCTCTAAGTATAATATAAAAAACGATTAAATAAAAAAAAGATTAAAAAAAGACTCTTTCTTTATTTAATTTCTTTTGTATTGATGGATTCATTTTTTAATTGATTTGGCAATAATGAATGAAGGGATTACAAGTAATCCATGTCGTTCTCTAAAGTGCGTATTGATATATCAATTCAATAAATATATCTATTTATATAATTGAATAATAAAAATAATGGATATATGATACGTCTCTGTCAGTTAATTAAAGCAAACGATTCTATAATCTAAAATAATAAAAACAAAAAGGTTTGAATGAAAGCATAAGAATTTCTATGATGTACGCCCCTTTTCTGGGTTTGGTTTGTAGTCCATTGTACACATTGTACAAATACTCTATTGGCTCCCTAGCGGGATTCATAATTTTTTTACGGATGAGTGTCACACGTGATTGGATAAAATAAGGAACGAATATATAAGAGAGAGTTGGAGTAGCATCCATTGTGAAAAAGATGGTAGAATCGCGTTTCAAGTGATTTGAAAGAAAAAGACCGACATAACACTCAATTAGAAGAATAGATAAGATGGAAGATGAACAAGGGCTGAAAAGCAGAGGAAGACTTTATTGTGGTTGTTAATGTGATAACGAACCTCAACTATTTTTATGGGTTTTTCTTTGGTAGTTTATATAAATTTTTACCTGTGCCTAAACATCTAACTTTAGGGCACATGTTAAATAAATTTATATAATATATATAATGTATAAGTACATATATGATATATATGAAAGTAGACAATAGACATAGTGAGTGTAGAGTGGGACGTAGTGAACGTGGCAAGTTCCCCCAATACTCTGTTATTTAATTTGTATGGAAATGGAAATTGAGAACACAACAACAACAATTAACTACAAAACTGTGGGAGGGAGCTATTAGATTCATGACTATAATACACAAGTTGCATGGGAATGCCTCCTCTGACACATTTATCATAATGATATATATATATAGTCTTATACTGTTACTATTACTAATAATAAGTGCATGGACCAAGTTAGACTCAAATAAATAATTGAAATACATACAATATCTTATTTTTCCTTTCATTTGGGTATCTATATATATAGAGAGGTTGTTAGCTTAATAGAATTATATTCATTTGAGAGAAGAAAGAGAGAAAGAAATTAAAGATGGGTGTTCGTGTGATTCCAGAGACGATGATCCAACATGCAAAGCAAATTCTAAGATTGAGGTCTCATCATCATAGTTTTGCAAACAAAATTGATGTGCCAAAAGGGCACTTTGCGGTGTATGTGGGAGATGAAGATAATAACATGAAGCGGTTTGTGGTTCCTATTTCCTTCTTGAAGCAGCCAATGTTCCAAGCTTTGTTGAAAAAGGCTGAGGATGAATTTGGCTTTCACCAACCAATGGGAAATCATCATCTTCTTATTCCTTGTCCTGTTGATCATTTCCTTGATCTCACTTCTCGAATCACCAACAACTAGCTTAATTAGTAGTTAATTAATTATCTAGCTACCTAATTATTGTGCTTGATTCACTATTAGTTATTATTCATTCCCACAACTTTGTATTTCCTATGTACATACATTAATATTATTGTATTTAATTTGAGAAAGAGTGAAGATTATTACAATGCAACAATTTTGGTAATTTGGTCATTTCACTTGTTTTAGTCTTTATACTTATTTTAAATCAAATAAAATACTGAAACCTAATGCAGTCCTATACATTTTAGACTAAATATAATACTGAATCTTTCTTTTAAGGAGGCCACTCAGATAAACACGCTTAAAACGTCTTTTTTTAAAGATGTTTTCATATTGTGTTTTAATTGGTTTCTGTATAATTTATTTGGTGTTCCTCATCACATATTATTAAATTCCTCAAAAGATTTTCTTTCCAAAAATACTAAAAAATATTTAATTTGGACTAAAACAAAAAAAGTAATAGATTAACTATTAGATTTTTTTAAAAGATTATTTACATAAAAAATATATCACATTCATAAATATATATATATATATATATATATATATATATATATATAAAACAAGCTCAAGCGTTTAAAAATTTTTATAAATAAAAAAAATAATTAATTTATATTCGTACAATATATAAAATAATTACTATATTATTATTATATTATAGATTAAGATTCACTAATTTAATTTTTTTTATTTTTAATATAAGTATTAGAAATAAATAAAATTTTTATAATTAAATGTAGTGTAACAAAATATATATAATATTAATTAGTTCTTAAAAATTTTAAAAAAATAGTTTCTCATTTTAGTAAAATAACTATTTATTAAAGTAGAAAAATTAATTATTTTCTTCTCATATACGGTTTTTTTAAGACATAAAAGCAATTAATTAGGACATTGGTTAAGATAATTAAAGTCACTATTTCATTAAATTTTTAATTTAAAGAAAAATCCTAGTTAATTTTGGTATAGAAATTTCGAATTTAAAAACATTGACAAAAATTATGTTGAATTTTGATTTATTTGATTTTCATTTAAATTAATCACTACATAAGTTAAAGTTCTGTTTTGAAGTTATATTCGAGCTTTAATCTGATTTTTAAAGTTTCAATTTACTTAGTTTGATTTTTTAACTTAGGTATCCGTGACTCATATTAGGGTTTTAAGTGTTTAGTTGAAAATAAAAAATAAGGTAAAAAAATTTTAATTGTCACATCAAATAGTCGCTAGAATGTATAATGTAGTAGTCATTAGTCCATTTCAGCATGTCGTTAACGATTTTGTGAGACAGTGACAAAAATAAGATTAGGAACCAATGTGAGTCATAACTATTAAGTTGGGAGACATAATTGTTAGAACTGATTAGGAACCAATTGGGAGACATAATTTGTTGTTGCTTGATTAGGAACCAATTGTGAGTCATAACTATTAAATTGAGTAAATCAAAATTTTTGAAATTAGATTGAAATATAATTGTTAGAACTGAACCAGTGATCGAACCGATCAAGCTACTGGTTCACTGGTTTATTGGTTCAACTGATAAATCACTGGTTGAACCGATAAAACTGGTCTCACGTAAATATAAAATATAAAATAGTTAAAAACTTAAAATTAAAATTTGAAATACATATCTTCACTAACATTTTATGAAGAATCAAGTCTCAACTTCTAAAAATAACTAATATAAAAAAATCATAAAATTTTAATACTACAATAATGTCTTATTTTGACACAATAAACAAATAATTAATTCACAAAGCCTATCATCTAACTATAATATCAGTAGATTTGAACACTAACATCAAAACAAATAACCTTAATCACAATACTAGCAATAAAATAGATCAAGTAAATTAATAAATTTTTAGTGAAATTTATATTTATATTAATAATGGTATATAATTAAAATATAATTAATTTTAAAAATAGAAAAAATAAAAATTAAATTAAATTAGATATTTATGTATACTATATAATTAGTATTTGTCAAATATAGTATTTAGAAGTGCAATGGCTAAGTGGCAAGTAGAGGTTACTTTTGCTCCAAGGTTCTTGGTTCGAGACCTTGTGGAGATATTTTAAAAAAATTTTCAAGCAGACCAGTTTGGTTAGACCGGTTTGCACCGGTTCTTACCAGTTCACACCGATTTTATTCCTTAAACGGTCCAAAGAGTAAACCGAACTGGACTATAATCCAGTTCTAGTCCGGTTCACTAGTTTTCTGGTCGAACCAACCGATCCAGTTCGGTTTTTACAACTATGGATATAATAATGGTAATTAAGTTGACAATTCAGTTGTTTTAATGGTAATTAAAATCTAATAATAGTTTATAATAAAAGAAACATTCTTTTGCAACAATGAACCTATAGTAATAGTTAGGGGTGTTCATAGATTAGATCATATCCATATAAATCCACAGTATTTATCCGTATCTGATCTGTAATTTGAGAATATGATCTGATCTGTAAAATGATCGGATTGGATCGAATCGGATCCACACTCTAATCAGATAGAAATAAATATGTTTAAAAAAGTAAACAAAAAAAATTATTGACTTTTTTTATAAAAATAAATTTTTTTTATATTTTTTATTTTATGGATATATTTGATATCTGATCCAAACATAAAAAGTGCGAATATCGAATTTGATCTAATGAGTTTAGTGTGGATTGGATCGAAATTTCAGCCATATCCCATCTGTAAACACCCCTAGCAATAATAACTAAAAAATTATAATGATTATATTTTTAACTAAGAGGAAGTGCAAAAAAAGTACTAAATACAAGAACATTTAATCAAATATTAAAAAAAAATTTACTTTAAAACATACAGTTGGACTTTTTTTGCTCATATAATAATAATAATAATAATAATAATAATAATAATAATAATAATAATAATAATAATAATAATAATAATAATAATAATAATAATAATAATATGATAATTGTTTTGTATATCACACAAATATAAACGTTTTTTTTTTCTATGATCTTAAGAAAGGTTTTGTAAGTCTCTAACTTTGTTGTCGATTTTTGTAGTGTTAGCTCTCATATTATCAATTTGATTCATATATAATTCGGATGATAAATTATTTGGTGACGTGCTTTCTTTTTTACTGTGATATACTTGTTTTTTATTATTATTATTATTATTATTATGTACATTAAAAAATAACAGGCCAAATTATTGCCATAACATAATAGAAGTATGGAAGTTTATCATTCTTCTCTAATAGAGGAAACAAAATTCTTTTCAATAATTTATTTAACGTTTAGTAGAATAAAAATAAATTTTATTAGAATAAATTTTAGTATGAGTTTAATATTTTTATTCATCATAAAATATTTATAGAATTACTCGGAGATAAATTTTGGAAAAAAGAAAAAAAACCATGATTTTTAATTTTATTTTTAAATAAACTTTATTTTTAATTTTAAAATAAATTTTATTTTTATTTTTTAATAATATTAATTTTTTACCGTATATAATTATTCAATTATTTTTTAATCATATATAAATAAAGGCTTTTTACTTAAATAAATTAAACAAGTTCTAAAATTACTCAAATCCCCTAAATCAATTTTTGATACGTAAATATCCTAATCTTAATATTATATAAATCGTGCTAGGGAAATGTGGTTTATATAATATGTTAACCATTATACCCTGGGACGATTTATGCATGAATGACTTCTGAGCAATAACACATAAATCGTCTTAAGGTTGCCAGCTTTATTAATTGTATGTAAATCGTTCCAGGTTAGGTGGTTTCAGGCAAAAACACAAGATCCTGCCACGATTTATGTGTAAGTTATAACCCCAGCGCCCTACCACGATTTATTTGTCAGCTATAATTCCCAACATCCTGCCATGATTTATGTTCGAATATCACACCCTAAGACCCAACCATGAGTTACCCACAACTCTTAACGTTACACACAAAAATATACAAAAACCTCCATTTTCACCCTATCTAAACATTTCGTGATAAGGTTGGAGAGAAAGAGAGCCCGCAGCGATGCGAATGAGGCATTGAGTGACCGCATCTGGCATACAGCAGTGGGGCATACAGCAGTGGGAGAATGGACATTAAGAATATCAAATTAAATAAAAACAATACTAAAAGAGAATACTAAAAAATTATAATTAAAATTTTGACACATAATTTTGTTTAATAATTTAAATTTTATATATTTTTTACTTAAATTTATATTACTCAAAAATACATGAATTTATATTAAGCAAAATTATATTTTTTTTCAACATTTTTTGCTCTTAATTTAAAAAAAAATAAATTATATGTTAAAATTTAGTATTTTTTATTTAATTTGATCTTTCAATTGAAATAAATAATTTATATTATAAACAAATGACAATAGTAAGTAAAGTACATACTAATTTAAGAATACACAGTGAAAATATACAAAGTTAAAATAAAAAAATAACAAATTTTTGTTTATAGAAAATATGTATAAATAAAAATAATTAAAAAAAATTATATGAACAATGAGTATTAAAAATTTTATATTAATTTTTTTATAAATTTTAAATCCTAAATTCTCTCTTAATATTTTAATATTAAAAAATTTTAATTTTATTTAATTTTAATATTCTCTTTTAATATTTTTTTATTTAATTTGATCTTTATAATGGAATAAGTAATTTATATTATAGCTAATGAGTTATAACTCAAATGGTATAGTCTCCCCACATTCAATTAAGAGGTTGCGGGTTCTGAGTCTCCTATCTTTGGTAAAAAAAAAGTAATTTATATTATAAATAAATAACAATAGTAAGTAAAGTACATATTAATTCAAGAATATACCGTAAAAATATACAAAGTCAAATAAAAAATAACAAATTTTTTTTATAAAAATTTGTATAAATAAAAATAATTAAAAAACTATATAAATAATGAATATTAAAAACTTTATATTATGCAAAATTATATTTTTTAACGACCTTTTGACTATTTTTAAAAAAAATTTAATATATATATTAAAATTTAGTATTCTTTTGATTATAATTTGTCAGTACTCTTTTTTTATTTAATTTGGTCTTTCTAATGGAATCAATAATTGAAATTATAAAAAAATATATTTTTATTTTTTAAGTTAAAATTTAAATAGATATAATTTAAATTAAAAAATTAATTAAAATTTTTAATTTAAAATTTAAATAGATATAATTTAATTAAATTTAAAATTTAAATTATCTCTATCTAAATTTTAACTTAAAAAATAAAAATATACCTTTTTTATAATTTCAATTATTGATCCTATTAGGAAGACCTTTTTATTTCTATTATTTTTATTTATACAAATTTTTTATAAAAAAAATTTGTTATTTTTTATTTGACTTTGTATATTTTTACGGTATATTCTTGAATTATTTTTATTTAATTTGATATTCTTAATGCCCATTCTCCCACTGCTGTATGCCAGATGCGGTCACTCAATGCCTCTTTCTAATCGCTGCGGGCTCTCTTTCTCTCCAACCTTATCACTGAATGCTTAGATATGGTGAAAATGGAGGTTTTTGTATGTTTTTGTGTGTAATGTTAAGAGTTGTGGGTAACTCATGGTTAAGTCTTAGGTGTGATATTCAAACATAAATCATGGCAGGATGTTGGGGATTATAGCTGACAAATAAATCGTGGTAGGGTGCTGGAGTTATAACTTACACATAAATCGTGGCAGAGTCTTGTGTTTTTGCCTGAAACCACGTAAATCCTCCTAATCTGGAACGATTTACATACAATTAATAAAGTTGGCAACCTTAAGACGATTTATGTGTTATTGCTCAGAAATCATTCATGCATAAATCGTTCCAAGGTGTAATGGTTAACATATTATATAAATCACATTCCCCTAGCACGATTTATATAATATTAGGATTAGGGTATTTACGTATCAAAAATTGATTTAGGGGATTTGAGTAATTTTAGAACTTGGTTTAATTTATTTAAGTAAAAAAGCCATAAATAAATTACTCTTAATAAGACTTTTTTGTGTTATTCAATTATCTTTTTTTAAAAAATAATTAATTATTAAAATAATTAAATTTTTCACAACAAAAATAATAAAAAATTATGAATGAAAAAAATTAACCATCTTGATACTTTTTTGTATTTTTATTCATATTTTAATTATAAACATAAATATAATTTAATTATATTATTTATGAAATGTGACTATAGAAGTAGATAAAATTTAGTTATATTACTTATATATAGTTTCATTGTATTGTATTGCTTATAAAGTTAGATTATAATTATGATAATAGAATTGTTCTTGTATTTTTATATGTGTGACTAATTGGTGGTGTTAAAACATTACTATTAATTATAAATAAGGTTTATAATTTAAAAAATCAAAGACTCAATTAAAAAGATAAGAAAAAAATGATGTTAAAATATTCTAACTCTTTAAAATAAAAATATTTGAAATTTAATTAAAAATTATTTAAAATTTAAACTCAATAAAAATTTATATTCAATGTGTTTTGTATTAAATATATTTAATAACCTATTATATCATATTATATCATATTGGTTGAAATTAGTTTTTATAATGTTAATTTTTTAATAACACTTTATTAGAAAAAATCATCTTTTCAGAATTTTTTAAAAACTAATTAATATTATATATATTTTATTACAATATATCTTGTTATAAAAAAATTATTTATTTCTAATGCTTATATTAAAAATAAAAACAAAATTTAAATTAGTAAATTTTAATCTATAATATGATAATAGTATAGTAATTATTTTATATATTATACGAATAAAAATTAATTATTTTTTTATTTATAAAATTTTTTAAGAGCTTTTATATATATATATATATATATATATATATATATATATATATTGATGAATGTGATATATTTTTTTATGTAAATAATCTTTTAAAAAAAAATCTAATAGTTAATCTATTACCTTTTTTGTTTTAGTCCAAATTAAATGTTTTTTATTGTTTTTGGAAAGAAAATCTTTTGAGGAATTTAATAATATGTGATGAGGAACACCGAATAAATTATACCAAAACCAATTAAAACACAACATAAAGACATCTTTAAAAAAAGACGTTTTAGGCATGTTTATCTGAGTGGCCTCCTTCTTTTAAATACTACCTTATTGATCTTTTATTATTATTCCTTAATTAATTATTCGAGGTAGAAATAATTTATGTAGCTTCATATCTACACAAAAAGAAATAACAACATATAAGACGAAGAGTAGTATGTTGTAAACTTGTAATCATCTATGTATATTATTTCAAACTAAAATAACTATATTAATTAGCTAATATATTATTGATACTTTGGCACTTTATTATTATTTGATTTGGCCGAAAGGAAAATATATTACTTGAATATGTAGCATGTATAATTATTTTATTCTTCTTCTCCTTCTTCTACTATACTCCCCAATCAAAATCAATGATTGCTGCCTGCATATATATGTGACTCACATGCCTGCAACCAACATAACTTCCAAATATATATAGTTTTTTTGCATATATATGATTACGTAATATCTTATAGAGTTCATATTCAATGTATATATGGCGAATGGCGAATGTGAACGTTTTTATATATTGTTATTATCATTAAAATAAAATTCTCTTAACATTTCGGCAACATATATGATTGGACGATGTTATCATATAGTATTAAGCTACAAGCTAGGTAATAATAAGCTTTGCTACTAAGTAGAGTATATATATACATGTAGTAACATTTTTTTTCATTATTTAATTATTTTTTCACGATAATTTAATTATACATTTATTATTCGAGAAATAATTAATTTGATTGCTAACTCCTGTATGTGAAAATGCTGTGAAATAAAACCAAAAGAACCTATCAATATTTCCGGTTATATAATTGGAAGAGTTTCAAATGTACGGAAAACACCGGTATTCCAGTTGTTTTAACCGTTGATCTGAATTATAAACAATATATATAATATATATAAATTAAAAATCAACGGTTAAAACAACTGAAACACCGATATTTTCGGTACACTTAAAATTTTTCCTAAAGAAATGGTGTTCCATTTTTATGATCCACATCTTTAGCCGCTGCAGATAATTAATTGGATAAAAAAATATAACAAAATAATATATCAAATTTTTTTGGTGACTGAACATAACACAAAGAAAAAACACCTAAGAGAAAGAGTAGTACTCCTCTCTAATAATAATGTCTAAATTATTAGGAGGTTGTAACCACTCTAGGTACACCTGCTTGTTTAAAGCAGCAGTCTTAGCCATTAAATCAGCCGCTCTGTTTGCTGTACGCTGGATGAGCACTAAAGTAGCTGTCCAATTGCGCTGAAGCATCTCTTTGATTTTGCCAAGCAGATCAGAGTCATTCGTAATCATGCTGGTTGTGCCTCGCGAAACAAGAAGAAATGCATCAAGATTATCAGTTTCACATATGACCTCTTTATACTCGCAATCCCAAGCCATAACAAGCCCTCTCCAAATAGCATGAAGCTCACAAGAGAGAACACTAGAAAGAGGTATACTGGCAGAACAACCTTTCATCCAAATTCCCATGCTGTCTCTAATAATACATCCAAAGCCCGCTAATTGCCCATTTTCAAAAACGCTTGCATCGCAGTTCACTTTACAGACATTCATTGGAGGTGGTTCCCAGTTATATTGCAAAGAGGAAGGAATAATATGTTTTTGGTTAGTAACAACCTTAGAGAAATCGCGAGCAGCATGTTGAACTAAGTGAACAATTTTCTCCTTACTCCATGGATCATCTTGATGGAAGATGTCATTGTTCCTATCCCTCCAAATCCACCAAAAGGCCGCTGCAAAGAGAAACTCATTTTTGTTGAGGTTAGAACGAATCCAAGACACAAAATCCAAACTAGAGTCCTCAGCGGTCATTCCCAAATTTAAGCTAATCCAAATCTGACGAACTTTTTGGCAAGTCCTAAAGCAGTGGTTAATATCCTCTAGAGCAAGATAACATCGCTGACAAAAATCAGAAGTAGCAAGACCTCTTTGAAACCGGTAACTAGCTGTGGGAACTCCGTTGTTGAGACAAAGCCAGAGCAGACACTTTATCTTCTCCGGTATTCTCAAGCGCCAAAGCCAAAGCCAATTTTCATTATCGTTCCAGCCAAATTTCTTCTTCAATAGCCATTCATACCCGCTTTTAGTCGAGTAGGTGAGAGTATTTGAGTTTGTCCAAAACCAACCTGTTTTATCTCCTGCCTGCTTGATAGGATCAAAGAGCATCAAATCAAGTTTAACTTCTTCCGGAATCATTGTGCAAAGAATATCCCACCGCCAATGTCCATGGTACCAGACATCTTCTAGCTTCAAGTGAGAATCAGAGATGTGCACAAAAGGAACCAAAGGAGCTAGCGTTCCACATGGTCGCCAAGCATGATACCAAAAGGATTGAGACATCCTGCCTGTACACCAATCAAAACCATCACGAAGCTTTTCTATTGTCTTATAAATCGCTCGCCAAGTGCTTGAAACATTATTAGAAAAACTGGATGAAAAGCAAGACCTCCCAGATAAATATTTTGCCAACATAATTCTTACCCAAAGCTTATCATTATTATGCAGTAATTGCCAAACAAGCTTTCCTAATAAAGTGAAATTTACACACTGGGTATCTCTAATTCCCAAGCCTCCATATTTTCTTGGAGTGACAACTTTGCTCCACTTGACATAATTTAAGCATCGCTCCCCCACCTTTCCCTTCCACAAGAATTGTCTAAGCACAGAATCAATCTTTTGACAAATTGAAGTAGGAAAAAGAGTCACTTGCATCTGATAAATAGGAAGAGAAGAAGCAACAGATTTAATTAAGCAAAGCCTGCCTGCTCTGTTAAGGAGCCGACCTTTCCAACTAGCCATCCTATTCTTGATCTTCTCTAAAGAATCCGCAAAAATAGACCTAGCAGCTCGAGGATGATTAAGGTTCACCCCAAGTATTTGCCTAGGTCACTAGTAAAAGGAATATGAGAAACACCAGACAACATTTCCTTCCTTCTATTAGAGATATTTCTAGAACAAATAGCTTTAGATTTTTCAATGTTAACCTTCATACCTGAAGCTTTGCAGAACAACTCCAAGGTGTGCACAACATTCCGAACTTGATTTTTCTTTGCTTTACAAAAAAGGAGGAGGTCATCTGCAAACATCAAGTGAGAAACTCTAGGTCCTCCTCTAGAAACAGCCACACCATCCCAAATACCCTCGTCAACTTGTTTGGAAATGAAGCACGCCAATCTTTCCATGCACAAAACAAATAAATAAGGAGAAATTGGATCTCCTTGCCTGAGCCCTCTGCGAGGTTGGAAGCTGTCCAATCTATTCCCATTCCAAAGGATGGAAAGATTTGAAGCCTGAACACAATTCATTACAAGCCGAATAATTAGAGAAGGAAAGCCAAAAGATTCAAGAGTGTGCTCAAGAAAATTCCAATCAACTCTATCATAAGCCTTTTCTAAATCAATCTTAAAAGCCATAGCTCCTTTTCTAGACTTTGTCCGCTTAAGAAAGTGAAGAACTTCTTGGGCCACAATAATATTATCAGGCGCTCCTCTACCATGTATAAACCCTCCCTGAGTTGGGCTAACAATCTCATCCAAAAAAGGTCGTAATCTATTAACCAGCACTTTAGTCACTAGCTTATAAATTACATTACAAAGGCTTATTGGCCGAAAATCCTTCAATCTAGTTGGAGGGTCGCATTTAGGGATAAGAACAATCAAAGTTTCTAACAAAGAATGGCTTAAAGTCTCCCCTAAGAATGCTTTCTGAACAGTACGCCACACCTCATGACCCACCACATCCCAATATTCCTTGAAGAAAAAAACTTGAAAACCATCCGGCCTAGGAGCTTTGAACGAGCTCATATTATCCAGAGCTTCTTTAACCTCCAACATTGTTACTGGTTTAGACAAATTATCACAAGCATCCTGGCTAAGAGATGGCATAGGAATTTCTCCCATGCAATTAACCTCAACAGGCTCAGTAGAGCAAAAAATATTTTTGAAAAAATGAACGACCTCTCTTTGCAAAACTTCCGGATCATCAGACCAGGACCCATCACTGACCAGCAACCCATGAACCTTGTTAGATTTTCTTCTAATGATGGTTTGCATATGGAAAAAGCTAGTATTTCTATCACCATACCGAACCCATTGATCTCTTGACTTCTGGTACCAAAGCAATTCTTCCTGGGCCAAAACTAGATTATACTCAGCTCTCAATTCTTCTTCTTTGTGCTTCAAAATCGGATCATCGTCAGCCTCCATTTTTTGTTGAATACAATTCAAATAAGCCTCCAAAAACAATATATCAAATTATTAATGTTAATTTAATAATTTCTCTTTTACTCGTCAATAAATAAAATATTTCTGTTTTTGGTCTTTGGGTCAAATATTACTGCTATCCCAAAAAAAAATACACCCCACATATAATAGGACCATATATCAAATGTATATCAACTCTAATATAAGCCCATAGATTTAGCAAACCAGCCATATCCAACAAAAGATCCCAATTTTTGTAGGCAGACCAAATTTTTAAACAATAATAATCATCAATATGCAATTTGCATGGTTATATATTGCTTATATATTTAATTTTTTTTTTTTTTTGAAATAATCCAAGATACAATTTGCAATTTTGCATTGGTAATATAATTAAATTCTGTATGTGATGACTCTATATCTATTTATTGGAAGTTTGTCAGATTTAATATGGATCGGAAGATACATATAGACAAAAATCTTTACATGATAAATTATCAAATTGGTCCCCCATGCCTCTACTCTCACTATAGTAGTGTGTGAACTTCACCAACTAGATATGGTTTGATATATATTTAATTTAATTTCTTAGCTAACAACTTAAATTTTTGGAGGAAATACATTGTACCATGCAATAGTAGTGTGTAATATATTCAATTTCATTATTGTTAGCTTGACATTAGGATGAGACAGAAGCAATAATTTCAAAAAGAAAATGATATGATTGCAAACTTTGTTTGCTTCTCATTTGAATAAGGATGAAAAAAAACATAAAGATGTTGTTAGTTGTTATTAATTATATCTTCTCTTAATTTGTTTTCTTCCACTATAAAAAACATAGTGATTATAAAAAAAATATCTTTATTAGTATTTGTGTATATTTTAGGTAGGCCTGCATTTGGTTTAATTTGATTTCGTTTTGTATATCCACAAAAAAGAAAAGAAAAAAAAAATCTGGCCAAACCTGAAATTTTCAAGAAAGTGAATACCAAAAAAAAAAAAAATGATATATATAGTTGTATGCGTAGCTCAAATAATAATCGGTAATATTATGAAGACAAAAAAAAATAGTCAGAATTTGTCTTATTTAATATTTATTAATTGTCACAATAATTAATAAATATTAAATAAGATAAATTACGAGTATTTTTTGCTAACTTTTTTTCTTCCTAAATATTTCCGTTAAATTTAATACATCGATTCATATTATATATCTTTGGATTTATCTGAGATAATAGATACTCCATTTTTATTGCGTGGTCCTTAATTAATTAGCTTGATAATAAGATATGGAACTATATTGTTAATTTGTTTGTGGCATGTAAAAATGAATGATTAGATATCAAATTAAGGATAATACAGCTAAAGGACGATGTTAATTAATTAAATCAAACTCATGGTATAACTACTTTGAGAGGCATGCATGATTGTGTTGGTTCTCTCAAATTAAACCACGCTCCTAGTTACGTACGTATCCACATGACCACATGTGTTCCCTTCTTTTTGCTCCACATGCTCACATGCAGTGTCTTTTATTAATTCAATGAAAAAAAATAGAATCAACAATAAAATCCAATAAAAACCAGAGAAAGTTTAGTTCAGTATTCTATCTCTATCTAACTTTTGGAGAGATAAAAATAAAAAATAAAAAATAAATATTGTGACGGGAAAAGAGAGGAGTATATACTATAGACATCATCAGTTACTTTGGTTTCTTCAATTCCTTCCTTATATTAATAATAGAAAAAGTCTAAGAGTAGCAATTTTTGTATTTTTTGGTCAGCATTTAATTATTAAAATAAAAGTGAGTAATTTTTTACTATTAAATATAATCTCACACTATTAAAAATACTATTAATAGCCAATTGATAGTTACAAAATACCAAAATTACTGCCCCCTAACATTCCTCTTAATAATAACTTTCATTAATCATCATATTTGGCCGTCGGCAACCTGGATTATTATTATTGGAGTAACCGAAAAAAAATCTCCAAATATAAAGTTTAAATACTAATAAAAATAAAATCTATCTATTTTGTGTTTTAAAAATATATATTAAAATTATAAATTAAAAAAATTTATTGAAAATACAAAAAAAAAAAATTTTAATATATTTATTTTGTATTTATTAAATAACAAATTTAATAATAAATGTATCACCTATTTTTAAGATACATATTAATTAATTTACTAAACTCAATAAAAATATTCTTAAAAAATTAAAACGAAAAAAAAATTAAAAAATTTAAAGACAACAAAAATAAAGTATAAAATAAGTCTTTTCAAACAAAGTCTTTTCATATATTCCTTCTATATTTCACTTATAAATTTTAAAAAGTATAAAATAATAAGAGATCACTTGAAGATAAGCACTATTACCGATGGGAAAAAAAAATTTAAGAGAATCCACTTTGGGAAGGGGTACAGGACGCATTATGGTACATGCCGTATAATAATTACTTAAAATTAACATTGGTTCCTGTAAGAATAATAATGTCCCTCCTCAGCATCTTTTCAATCTCTTGCCATATCAAGTGACCACATGTCCACATGCATCATCTGTTTGATCTTTGGCTTTTTTCAGTGGACAAATTCAATTTTTATTAAAAGTGACACAAACAAGAAAAATGTTTCAAGATAATTTTAAAGAGGTTGAAATAATAAAAGCACTTCTCTATTATTATTATTTTACATTATTTAATAGATAATAATTTTAAAGTTAATTGTGCTGTGAGGTTTTTTTTTTTTTTTAAGTTTGAGTGTGTTATTAGAAATTTAAATAGTTGTTGAATTTTGAGTTGTTCTAGTACCTCTTTCTAACATATTGTGAGATATGAGATTTTTGTTTTTTTGGAAGAGACTCATTTTAGCTTAGAATTGTGGTTTTTTTTTTTATTGAACATAACATAAAAAAAAGATCCAAGAGAAAAAGTAGCACTTTTTTCTAATAATAATATCTAAATTATTAGGGGACAGTAACTATTATAGGTACACCTGTTTGTTTAAAGCAACAGTTTTAGTCATTAAATTAGCTGTTTTGTTTGCTGTGCGCTGGATGAGCACTAAAGTAGCTATCTAATTGCGCTGGAACATCTCTTTGATTTTGTCAAGCAGATCAGAGTAATTCCTAATCATGCTGGTTGTGCCTCACGAAATAAGAAGAAACGCATCAAGATTATCAGTTTCACATACCTTTTTGCACTCGTAATCCCAAGTCATAACAAGCCCTCTCCAAATAGCATAAAACTCACACCAAAGAACACTACTAAAAAGAGCTATACTGACAGAACAACTTTTTATTCAAATTTCCATGATATCTCTAATAATATATCCAAATCCAGCTAATTGCTCATTTTCAAAAACGCTTGTATCGCAGTTTACTTTACAGACATTTATAGAAGGTGGTTCCAGTTATATTGCAAAGAGGAAGGAGTAATATGTTTTTGGGTGGTAACAACATTAGAGAAATATCGAGCACCATGTTTAACTAAGTAAACAATTTTTTCCTTACTCTATAGATCATCTTGATGGAAGATGTCATTGTTCTTATCCCTCCAAATTCACCAAAAGACTGCTGCAAAGAGAAACTCATTTTTATTGAAGTTAGAACGAATCCAAAACATAAAATCTTAGAATTGTGGTTTAAGAACATTGTGTGTGAAGCAGATTATTCAAATATTTTACATTTTTTTTATGATTCTATTAGTGAATATAATTCTAAAATTATTGATATTCTTAATAAAATTTAGGAGCTTTTGTCAAGATTTTAGTTTGCATAATTTAAGTAAATAGTCTAAAAAATCAATAAAATCGCAGATTAGTGAACGAGATATGGAGTTAGGATCAACTCTATGCATGTTATTTAGTTTGCGCCTGGTAATAACCTCCGATAATTCATCCATTCTAATCTAGGATAGGTGTTTTACTTCTTTTTTTTTTTTTTTTCTTGCTTGTTTTGACACCAAAAAATATTTCACATTATCTAACACCAATCAAATTACCACATGGCTTTGTTGTGGGACAATAACAATGCGTTTTGATAGCCTCATGCATGTCGTGTGTTGTGCACAATATATAATTACTACAATTATTGTTGGAGTGTAACAGAGCTGGAAGAGGATAAACTAGGACGGTTTTCAAGTTGTAACAAAGCCCCATGTGATTGTGAATACTCTTGATGAGTGAAGTGGGACCCACCCTATGTACCTTAATTGGCATCATTATTGAACTTACACGGTCACAACACCAATGTGCTCAACCCTTATGTTCTGGATATCTCATATACTTATCCTATAAATATAACACCGCTCAACTTCCCTTCCCATCTCATCACATCTATAAACTACAATCACATAAACAAAATCTCTTACATTTATCTATTCTCAAGTTTGAAGTACAGGGTGAAGTGAATCATCATCATATAGAATCATGGGTATTCGTATGCCGTTTATGGTGCACCAAGCAAAGCAGGTATTCAAGTCAACATCACAGCATCTACAAGGTGGAAACCAGACAAGTGTTGTTCCAAAGGGACACATAGCAGTGTATGTTGGAGAGTTGCAGAAGAAGCGGTTTGTGGTTCCGATATCATACTTGAGTCATCCTTTGTTTGTTGACTTGCTTCACAGAGCAGAGGAAGAGTTTGGATTCAACCATCCAATGGGAGGACTCACAATTCCATGCAAAGAAGATGCATTTATCAACCTTACCTCTCAACTGGGTGCTTTGTGAATCAAACATATATTGATAACATCTCCTACTGACTTCATTTTTTTAGAACCTTACAAGATATATAGATCTCTTTTTCTTTCTCTAACTTCTGTCTTTTAGACAAATAATGTATTTTAATTTGTTGTATAAAATTTTGTTAAATCTGTCTCCTGTTTGGAGATGCAAAATCGTCAATTACGTCCTCTACTTGCCCCTCTGTATCAGCCTTTGAAACATTTGATTCGTACAATTTATAGCTTAAAAACCACAATTGCCGGCGGTATATTTAAGATATATTTTTTTAATTTTATCATTTTGCTATTTTTTTCAATACAAATTCATCCTCCCTAAAATGAACGGATTCATTCATAACCTGTCCCCTCGGTGCAAGAGTTTAAGGATGTTTTTAGATGGTTGAACAATTAATCAATTATTAGTTACTGCTCTACCATTTTGTTTTTTCCCTCTTTATTTTTTCAAATAAGTCAAAGACAAGAGGGAGGGGGTTCAAAAGTTCAAAACGGTAATAATAACAGTGAGGCATCTAAAGGGCCAATTGTCCTAATAATTTTCAATTTGAATGATAGAACACAAAAGGAAGAACTACTACCAAAAAATCATAGTGGTATTGTTTTTTCATGTTGTATATGCTTTTGTTACATATATAAAGTTCTGGTAAAACAAAATAAATACAAGTACCAGAATCATATAGATCAGATATTTCTGCATCTCTATCATCGTACATTAATTTAGATAATCCGCGTGGCAGAGGCCATGACATAGCTGCAGGTAAAGGACAAAAGAATTGGACCAGTGCCATCTTTGATTTTGATGGTGGCTTCATCAAAATGAATTTGCTGAGATGTCATTTCTCAGGCCAGCACTCAAGAAAGCATATGCTTTCTTAGGTCTAAATCACTCTTCTATTTATTCCATTTGGATGAAGGAGTGCTTTCAACTTTCTATTGAGAAAATACATTAAGATGGAAAGCTAATATTAGGCAAAATGCAGATGCTTGATTTCTGCTGGGAATCACAAATATACACTTAGTCCAAAGATAAATTGCCGGTTCGAATCCTTCGCTGCTGATGGCTAATGCGTTTGCCCAGTCTTGATGGGGATGAGCTCCAGTCACCTGGTTTCCCACTGAATGATGCAAGTTTCGGCTGAAACCATTTCTTCAGAGCTAGACCATTAATTCTAAGCTTCCCACTCGATTCGTGACCCTGGTAAGGAATCTTAAGTCTCCTGAATAAAGCTGCAACTGCCTGGCCAACTCTGAAGCCAAAGACAGTGCATTTCTGTCAGTAATATGTATTGAGCAATATCATCCAAGCGACAGAATAGAAGATAAATATTGGAGTAAAAAGAGAAAAAGAGGGGGGGGGGGTTGCATCAGAATGAAACTTAAGAAACTTACTAATGTCTTGGCCACTGAATCTTTCACAAGATATTCTTTGTATACATACACATTTGAACTAAGATGTGTACATTTCGAAAAACAAAAGTAAATTACTAAAATGATTATATATAATAGTGTCATAGATTTACATATTTGATTTACCATCCAAGATACACACTTCGTGCATTTAAAGTGTGGGTATTCTACTATTGCAGCTGAGAAAATTTTTCTACAAGCACAAAATGTATTTTTGAATGAAATGTAATGCTGCAAATACTTGAGGCAACAATATGGTTGAAAGAATGTTTGACAATGGTACCAGTTTTTATTTGGCTATTCTAACCTGTTAGCCAAGTTGATCATCTTTTCCCCCTTTTGAGTTGAAACTTTTGTTTTCTCTACCGGCAGTAAAATTATTATATTGGATAATCTTGCACCTGCAACGACGATTTTCACAAGGACAAAGAGCAAAGCAGTTAGTCAGTTGGGCTATAATGTCGACGATATAATCAGCTACTACACCCTACCCTTCTATTGTACTAGAAAACTCGCAAATAAATATTGGAAAAGTATACAATTAAGTTTATTTAAAGATTGGTAAAGGGAAAACAGAAAATGTCAAGGTATTATGTAAAGGAAAACTGCAACATGTAAAATTATCATCTAGGAGGAGAGAACAAATGATTACATGTACCCCTTTTCTCTGGAAATAATTTTCCAAAAAAGAAACGGCATTCAAGACCTTAAAAGGAGTAATTGGTACTAACAATTAAAGTAATCAGGAAATGAGTTCCATTTGGAAATATAGCCAGTTCCACCAATTAGGACATTACTAGGTTTTGTTAAAAAATTTATTGAAGGTTTACCAGTTAAAAGTCCAATATTGTTGGCATAATCACTGGAGAAAAGGAAAGAAAAAGCAGAAAGACAAATATACTTGGTAAACATCCTTATTAGCTGTTACTTTCAGTATATGATTAATCGAAAGGAATTATTATTCTCTTTATGGAAAAAATTAAATAAAAAGAGAGACTGCAACCTGCAACTCAACTTCACTCATTTGACCTTTCTTCATATAAATGTCATAATCAAGTAAAAAAAAATGAATGTATCATTGAAATTCTTCAATCTTCAAAAATATAAAATTTTCAACAATATATGTGGTGCAAAAATCATAAATTAAAATAGATAATGTTAAACTAAATCTTGCATGACAATACATTTCAAACGCAGCACTAATGTTAAAATAAATCATGTTACCTGCTGCCAGTCGATGCTTGAGACCTTTCAGAACAGTTAAGAGATAAACCTGGAAACATTTTGATGGATTTTATCAATTTAATATTTGCACTAGCATAAATATCTGTCCTCAATACGTGTTTGCATGAACAAATTTGTGAATGTCTTTGTGTTTGTGAATATGGTGTGAACTTATACATGATATATGAAAGTGGCAACAGTTGACAAAGAGAGAAACAAGAGGCTACTGCCTCCATAATCCAACTATGAAGCAATTTTGCACGTTGGCATCATACTAGGAAGCACAAGTGCATCAAAATAGCATGTGCATCTTCTTTCCTCACAAAAAATGGTAGAATAAAAATCTCTCAAAAATGAAGTGGTTAAGAAGTAGTTTGACGTGTGTAAATGTATTTTCCATTTGTGCATCTTCTTTCCTCATAATTCATAATAATTATATGTAGGTTTGACAGTCTTGGACATTTTAGACACACTAGACTTTACAGCAAAGTGTGAACCTTTCATGTAACAGAAGTCATGAGAGTGGAGGGGAGACTTAGACAAACACACCTCAGCAGTAGACGTATGCATGTCCTTAGCATCAACAACAATAGGACTCACTTTGAATGATACTGATGAAACAACTCCATATGAAGCAGCTTCCTACACAATTATTACAGCATCATTTGATGATCCAGATTCCTCAATAAGACCTAAGATCCAAATAAACTTGGTTTTGGCTCCATTCTCACCTCTAGTATTGAAAAAGCACGAACATCATATTCCCCAAAACCATCTACTAATGCGCGAAGGTTTGAGTTTCTTGAAGATTCAGTGCTTACTCCCAGGTTGTCAACTAGTCTATTCTTGACAGATGCATCATAAGGGAGTTGTAAGCATCCCAGAAGTCGTGACAGTATTTCACTTGTAGGTTTTTCACCAGCTCCAAGTGTTTCACGATACACTGCTAAAGCCAGTGATGTCCTAAGAGCAAAAAACAGTAAAAACTTTCACACACAAAATCATCAAGGAAAGAATTGTCCCCTTATTCATGATTACAAAGAATCATGTTCTAAGAATACTAGAAATATTAAAGAACAAATACCATTTATTATTGACTTGGGCCCGTCCTGAGTTGAAAGATAAAACAGGTTCACCAACAAAGCAATCCCTCTCATATCTTTGCAGGCACATTCCTTTCAAAGACACAAGTACCATCAGGAATTCTAATCATTGAACTCTCAAGGCTAAAATATATGAACATTTTGGGCCAATAAATAAGCAGAGTCCATGATATTTTTGCTTTAAATGCGCAGAAAATCAAGACAGAAACTCATGAGTAAAAAGATATGCCAATCATAAGTTGGTACTCACAAGAATACTTCCTCCTAATCCCTCCTCCCAAAGAAGAGAAAGAAAGCGTTGAGTAACAAAGCCAGATTCCAGATGTTGTTTTTGAAGAAGTGTGAAATTTTTAAGTGGAAGAAATACATGATCAGAATTAAAAACTACCAACTCGCAATGACTCACCAATTATGCATCGACACATGTTGACATTAAGGGCAACACCCTCCATTTTGGCTTGAGAAAGAAGCATTTGAGCTGCTTCCATATCATCGTTTCTAGAAGAGGTGAGCAACATAGAAAACCGATCAAGAAAGGGCCTAAACTAATCATTTATTGGGCCCAAAAGTCGTTTTAGATCACTTACTTCTCGCTTGCTGTTAACAGTACTGAGAATGTGATACTGTTTGGGCACAATCCCAATCCTTTCATTTCAGATAAAACTTCCAAAGCCCTCTGAAATTGATTTCCATCACCTGTCCAGAATTCTTACAACGTTTTAAAATCCATTTGTTTGAATTAAACAGCAAAATAATGCAACTGCAGAAATAAGAGGAAAGCAAAAACAACTGAGGCTTGTCAGCGCTAACTTTAACAGTATATGTTTTCAGAAACCCCTTAATAAATGTTAAATTATTTTTAGTACTTCCCTTAATTCAAATTTGTCCATCTTAATTTTTCAAAACTCATCTGTTGACATAATAACACTGCATTGGCTTATAGTTTATGTTAGCAAGTTGCAAGATTCAGTTATAATTTTGTTAATAGTGGATTTGGTCAATGTTCTAACCATCTTGTCTTAATATTTCTCAATTAAATGTTTAGTTAGTGTGCCAATTATTTAAAGTTACCATTTTGCAAATCATATTTTCAGTTAGTTTTCATAGGAACTACTCTTCAAATATCCTTAATCAATGCTGGATCAAAGAAGCTTAAACTTACAAAGCGCAGTGAGCAAAGCATTAACTGTTGAAACTGTTCGCACCAATTTATGTGCCTTGAGATATTCATATAGCTCCAATGCCTTTTCCCAATTTCTTGCCTGTAAGTATTTGCCGGTAGTTAATAACACAATAATAAGTACTCAAGCTCATCAAGGGGCTATTACTACACTAAGTCTGGCACAAAATCTACTCAACCAGACACAATCAGACATACATTGCTACAGGCACCCATTAGCGAGCTATATGACATCATTCCAATATGTATTCCTCCTTTACGAGCTTCTTTGAGGACATCAAAGGCAGCATCCAGCTTTTTCGCATGTCCAGCAACATCTATCAGTGCACTCAGAAACATCTGCATATTGAGTCAGTAACTTTTGTAGCTCTTAATAAATGAAAAAAACTACAGCCGGAAAACAAAACTAAAGAGGTAAAAAGTTTTTTAAAAAAAATAGGTACCTCATCAGGGAGAACCCCTTTCTGGGTCATGTCATTGTAAACACTACATGCAAATTCCCAATCTCCAGTTTGGCTGCAAGAATTAATGGCAATCGTGTAAACTTCTGGAGTTCCCTTTAAATTATATTTTTGTAACATCTTATACACTTCTAGTGCCCGTTCAACCTGTAGAAAGCACATAATTGTAAATAATAAACATATTTTAAGTAAAAACAACTAAAAGAGACAGAAAACATATAAGAAACAGATGAAGATTATGTTGTATTCTAAAGCGAAAATCCGAGAAGAAAGAGCTATACCTGACCAGCATTTGCACAAGCCTTCATCAATGCACCAATAGTTATGTGATCTGGGTCAATGGGTTGTATTTCAGCTGCCATTTCTGCTAAAACATCAAAAGCACGATCCACCGCTCCTGACTGAGCACATGCAGCTATAAGTGCATTGAATACAACACGATCTGGCTTCACATTCTACTGCATACAAACATCACATCAGCATGCACAAATAAGCATTTCGGGAGCAACTCAAGTAGTATCAGTTGTCGAGAGATAGAAGTTGCAACTTTTGTACCTTGGACCTCAATATTCCATAAGCACCAAATGCTTTTGCTATTTGCCCAGCTCTAGCACAACCATCAATGAGTGCCCCATAGGTATGAACATTGGGTTCCACTCCAGAATTAACCATCTTGTGAAACATCTTAAGGACACAGAGTAACAATGTTACCAGATATGGGATTCAGAGAAAGACATTTTACATAAAATGACATGATGCTATGCTAAATTGATTGAAATGAAAGAAGGAGGATGTTATACTTCAAACATTGTATCAACTTTTCCACTCTTAGCACAAGTGGAAATCAGAGTGGTATAAAGTTTGCAATCAGGTTCTAGTCGAGCCTCTTTCAGTAGCTTCAACACTTCGAAAGCCCCTGAATAAATAACACAAATGTCATGACCTGAAAAGGTTACAAAGAAAAATATAGAGGGGAGTAATCAGGTATTGAGTGGAGTGATGATTAAAAATCAACTTACTTTCTGAATCTTGGGAGCTTGTACACACTGACATAAGCATGTTAAATGTACTCAAAGTTGGATTTGGAATTAGCCTAATGTAATCAAAAGCTTCTTTAACTGCCCTTTTCCTCTTGCAGATGTTAAAAAACTTTGCATGATAAATCTATAGTCAATAAATACACCATGTTAGAGAAACCCCAAAATTGAAGAGCGGAATATCAAATAACAGCCAGAATGATGCATGTACCTTGGTCATATCTAATAAACCCTTTGTTTCCATATCTTTAAGCAATTCTAAACTTTCATGTAACCTAACAAAATCAATGCACTTCGGGGTAAGCTCATCAAGCTTAAAAGTAATAGCAAAATTAAGTCTGCAACAATCTTGGTCATGATATGGTTAACACTCAACAGAAATGAGGGGACGAGGAGTTTGACCACATTGCTATATTTAGAGAATCTGTCACTTGTATAGGACTCACAACAAGTACTGTGTTCTCAGAGACAACTTTATGTTCTCTATTGTTTGTTGGAGGTGGATAGAACAGAATATTACCTCGCAGCTTTTAACAGCTTATTATATCTGCTCAGATAATCTGAATGGTCATTCTTCTGATCATCCTCCACCCTTGTTTGATCACTTTTCTGATCAAATTGCATGTTGATTGAGTGGCCATTGTTGGGAAAAACTTTGGCAGGCAGAGCTCTGCCACCTTTCCTCGAGTGTTTACTTCCATTTTGTGGAGTGTAGCCTTCTGTGTGACTGGAAATTGGTACCACTCCTTCAATATATTCTGAATAAATAAACACGGCTTACTTACAAATTTCCTTGGAACTTTGAATTCCTCATCATGATACTTGTAAATATTGAACAATCATATCATATATGAAATTACATTACAGTGCATTTCTTTATAAAATTACCTGCACCTTGTGGAGAAATTTCTGTTGAGATATCTGATCCTTTTAGTGTGGTATTTCTCATTGTTGAGGGCAATCCTTTAACATTATTAGTTGAAGCATGAAGAGATAACGACTTTAGACTACTAAGTGGTGACATGGACCCAACTGTAGACTTGTTATCCTCATAAAACATGTACAGCTCTTGCCTCGCTGATTCACCGAAAAGGACATCAAAGCTGATGGCATCAATGTTTTCTTTAGTTTGTTCATCGATTGTTGTGAGTTCATTGTTTATACCAACAGAAGAAGTGGTATGCTCAGATTTAACTATAGTCAAAGGTGACTCAGGATCAGAGTCAACTTGATCTTGATTTTCTTCTACTTGTAAAGCCATTTCTTCAGCAAAAGCTAGAGGTTGCAACACAGTTGATTGGAAAGCATCTGGCAAAATAGACTCTTCTAAAACCCTCGAACTACTATTATTGAAACTGGAGTCAAGAACAGGAGTAGATGACTCTGATATGTTGGTCATGAAGGATGCTTCGTGAACCAATGAAGATTTCAATAACGGAAGCTGAGACTCTTTGTCCTCGAGAATATGGTTATCTTCTGCATTGTGATCTGTTAAATTTCCAATTTCACTCAACGGGTTATCCCTTTGAAATTCTGGAAAACCGAGAATCTGGCTTTCAATGACCTGGTTCCCCACATTACTTCCTTGTCGCGATAATGCAAATTTTGCATGTCCACGTGTCTACATGAGTGAAAGTGTTAGAAAGGCGACAATTATATAAACAGAACAGATTCAACAAACAAATAACTCAATAATTTCATACATTCTAACTTTCCTCCGACTATTTGGTACAGTTCCATCTGAACCAACTAATTATCACAAAAATTTAATGACACGAAAAATTTTGTAACAAACATTACATCATGATAGGTTAACAAATGACAGTTAGATAGTTAGTTAGTTATAACTGTTATTAACAGCTAGTAGGAAGTCAATTCGTTTGTAGTCAACACTACTAGTCTACTACTCTAACAACTCAGGTTTCTCATTTATCAACTAACGTTACATCTTTATATTGACACGCACACCACACACCGGAATATCCGAATTGTTAACATAGTCTCAATCCAAACACCGTTTACTGTTAGATAAACACGGAATGAACATTTAAGTATTGAAAAAAAATGAAGGTTAAACACAGAACATCACAATCTAAGAACTAAAAACCAACTTCAAGTTACAACTAAACAAGCTGAAATTCAATTGTCCGATCAGGAGAACACTAGACCAAAAATCAGAACAAGAACGCAGCAGGAAAAACACAAAACAAAAGAAATGCTGCAAGTCTGTAACTGTACAGTTTGGAATCGAGCTCAATTATGGAGGAATGAGTGGATGAAGCTTGAGAGTACCTGATTGCGAGACTTCTTTCGGTTATTGAGAGTGAATCGGAGGATAGAAACGGCGGATAAGGTGACGAGGACGACAACGACGATGAGAGAGTGAGATTGCAAAGAAGCCTTGAAGACGAAGCGCGGTGAGTGGAGGCGGAGAAGCCCCAACCTGTTGCATTTCTTGCGAGATTGAAGAGGCGGTAGTGGAGGACGGAGAGTGTGGGCGGAACCGAGGAAGTGAGTGCGGACGGAACGGAGAGTGGAGAGAGAGAAGGCGGAAGGAGAAGTGAATCTGAAAGCGTGACGGTTATGGTAGTTCACGCAGAGGTTGAGTTCCATGGATGAAGAGAGAGAAGGAGCATGAGATGAAGCGTTAGCAGGAAGGAGAGGAGGAGGGAGTAGCTCTTGCACCTGAACCAGAGGATGAAATATACGTCTTGCTAGCTCAATGCTAATCCGAATCCTTTGCTTACGTGGCGCATTTTTGTTTTTCCGTTGCTGGCTGGGACCCACTGCTACTTGCTACTGTTACTTAATTCCCTCCATATCAGAGTGAAGCTAAAAAGTAAAAAGTAACTAAAAACACGAAGAGGTTAAGGAAAATCAAGGATAAATTTGGAGTTAATTATCATTTCCTTACTCTCGAAATATTCAGACATGGATAATTTTTTTTTTAAAAAGATGTCATCAATAAAATAATTTTTAAATAAATTAAAAATACGATAAAAAATAATTAATAAATAATAAAAAAACTTACGTTTAGTAAATGATTTATTATTTGATCTGAATTTTTATAATAATATTTGAATAAATATTTTTAAAAATATAAAAATTCAAAACAAATTTTAAATTTTAAATTTTTACTTTTAAAAAAAAATATAATCATTCATAATAAAAAATAAAAAAATTATTTGACATAAAATTATTAAATTTTAAAAATAAAAAAATTTATTTTTCTAATAATAATTATAAAAATTTACATTAAAATTTTATCTTTAAATTTTCTTTTTAGAATATATATTTTAATATTTAATTTTTTTATTGCATTTTTAAGTTTTTTGCGAATTTATTTGTCATTAGCAATTTTTAGATTTTTTTTTTTAGCGAAGTAAACTTTTGAATATCATTTTAATAATTTACTCGATGAATTTATAATTTTTACTAGTTTAATTTTAGGATAATTAGATTTTAATTTTTTTTATTTTAGAAATATTTAATTTAAGTAAAACACGGTAAAATAGCTTCTTATTTTGTAACTTCACTCACTTGTGTTAAAACAAACAAAAATATGCTTAAAAAGATGAATTTTTAAATTGTTCAAGAAATATCACACGAAATTATATATTCTGTTTTTCAATATTCGAAATGGTTTTACACTTTTACTTGTATGACAAATTTTTTATTTATATTGTAGATAAAAATACCTTTTTTGGATAAATTTATTCTTCAAATTAATTTTTGAGTATATTGAGTAATTTTTTTATTTTTTTGTTTTTCATGGGTAACATTGTCAACACATCATTCCTTTAAACTCATTTAAAGTTTGGCATTTTTTTAGGCTTTTTTTGCTTTTTAAAAATCAGTTTATAGTGTTCTTTTTGTTCAATTTTTTTTCTTTCTAAAATTGCCTACAACTTAATCAATATCAAACCAATATTAGTTAATGTAAAAGTATTTGTGTTTAATAAATACTTCTCTTCAAAGTTAGGCCCATTATTCTTTTGTAGAATGGGTGAATTTAGTAATTCGCTTTAGTTGAATAACAATTTAGATGAAACCTTCAAAATAATTTCCTATAATTAATGTTCATTTTGATCAATTTTTTATGGTTTCTGGGTTCATTTTGATGAATATAAATACACATATAAGCTAGTTTAGCGAATTCGAATAAGATAAAACGATATATATAATAAGTGTAAAAATTTCCGAAGAAACTAAATGAATTCACATTATAAAAATAATTTGAACCACCTTATATAGGGCTAAATACATACTCACTTTTAAGAAACAATTGAGTATTATCTTATTTTTTATTAAATAATAAAAAATTGATTGGTCTATTTATCGATTTATAAAACTTACAAAATTATTTTCGATTGCTCAAAAATAGGGTGATAAATTAATTTTTAAAGAGAGAAGTAATTTCTCGTCATTAAAATTTAATCATATTTCACATAGATTCATCTATTAATAAAATAGATCATAATAAAAAATTTTTTAATATTTTGTATAATTAAGTGAATTATTTAGTACTGATCTGTCACCTTATAACTCGATTTTTATTGTGCATTATGAGTTTTAATAACCATTATTTTGACTTAATGACCAAAGATCATAACATCAACTCTACGCCTATAAAGATACCATATGATAAATTCTATTTTATGTTTACCATTCTATAATTGTAGAATTCTTATACCTCTTCAATACTTACTGACTTAAACATCAGAGTGTCTTTTGCAGGTATCCATTCACTTTGTTTTTTAACGTCTGAGTTATTTTCACTCCATTAAAGAAAATGCGTATTACAACAGCACAAGAGACGAGCTATACCACAGAAGTTCATCCACACAAGAACAATTAGCGCCGTCTGCGGGGACAAGTAAAACAATTCCTACTTCCTCAGGTTCATAAAACTTTATTTACATTCAAATTTTTGAACTAATTTTAACAATATTGTTTAAGATTTTATTTAATATCTTTTATTAAATTTTAATTTATCATAACTTTTTATAAAGTATGTACTTTATACATTTGAATTGCTTCACTTTTACGTATTATAATATTTCACATGTCATAATCGATTAATGAATCAATATGAGAACAAACTCGACTTTCAACCAATCCGAGAATAAATACAACTTTCAACCAATCCGAGAACAAATTCGACTTTCAATCAATCTGAGAAAAGTCTCAGGTTTCAAGCAATCCGAGAACAAACTCGGCTTTCAACCAATTCGAGAACAAACTCGACTTTTAACCAATACGAAACAAATTCGGCTTTTAATCAATTTGAGAAAAGACTCAATTTTTAACCAATCTGAGAACAAACTCAACTTTTAACTAATTCGAAAAACAAACTTGGCTTTCAATCAATTTGAGAACAAATTCATCTGTTAACTAATCCAAAATAAATTTGGCTTTCAATCAATTTGAGAAAAGATTCAGTTTTCAACACCAATCCGATAACAAACTAAGCTTTTAACCAATCTGAGAGCAAACTCGGGTATTCAATCAATCCGAGAACAAACTCGACTTTCAATCAATTCGAAAACAAACTCGACTTTTAACCAATCCAAAACAAATTCGGTTTTTAATCAATTCAAGAACAAACTCGGCTTTCAATTAATTCAATAACACTCAATGGACTTTTAACCAACCCAAAATAAATTTGGCTTTCAATCAATTCGAGAACAAACTCGGCTTTCAATCAATCCAATAACACTCGATTTTTAATCAATTCGATTTTCATTCAATCTGACAACAAACTCTACTTTCAACCAATCCGAAAACAACTTGACTTTTAACCAATCCGAAATAAATTCGGCTTTCAATCAATCTAAGAAAATACTCGATTTTCAATCAATCAAACAACAAGCTTAGCTACCTTATCAAGCACACTTGGCTATATTATCTAAAGGGTTAAGTACTGAAATCGTCCCTAAAGTCTGGAGCGAAAATCAAAATCGTCCCCAACCTTTTTTTCTTATTAAAATCATCCTCAACGTTACAAAACTTTATAAAATTGTCATTTTCTACTTCAATTTTATTTTTTTTTTACCAAATTACCCTTATTAAATAATAAAAATAATTAAAAAATTAAAACAAAACCTAACACCTTCCCCCCACTCCTTCACCGTAACCCCCACCCCTCACCCCACTCCCTCACCCCTCACCCCCTTCTTCATCACCATTAATCCAGTAACCCCCAATTCCCTTCTTCATCATCAAACCTCTTACCCCCTTCTTCATCACCAAGTCTCTTTCTCTCTCCCTCCCTCCCCAAGACTCTTACTCTCCCTCATCATTTACCCCTAACCACAAAATAAATAAAAAATTCAGCAATAACATCAATCACAAAATTAGCAACAATCCATCATCAATCATGTATATATTCTCCAAAAATTAAAAAAAGAAAAAAGAAAAATAGGAAGAACGAAGAACAGAGAAAGAGAAGGAAGCCTTGGCCAATCTTCTTCTACTCTTCACCATCACCTCTTTCCCTTCGCACCTCCTCACTCTCCCTTTCTTCACCACCATCACCACTGTCACCATAGCCAAATCATCATCATGCAATTACTAATAATAAGAAGCAATTACTAATTTACTATAATCAGAATCAGTATCACCAATAATAAATTAACAACAACAATTGTGAAGGGTGAATCAACAATGGTGAAGCAACAACACAAATAAAAATAGAAGCAGAAGTAGAAGCAGAAGGCAGAAAGCAAAAGCAGAAAAGCAGAATTGCAGGGGCAAGTGGCGGCTTCGGAAAGAGACAGGAAGAACTCGAACAGCGAACAGCGGAGGGTCGGGAGCTGGACGGCAGCGGCAGTGCCTCCATGCAAGCTTGCGACAGCTGGTGGCTGCGGGTTGGACGCAGGAGCGGCGGCGGGTGCACCTCCGAGGCAGCCTAAACGACAGCATGAGGGGGTGGGGTGACGGAGTGGGGTGAGGGGTGGGGGTTACGGTGAGGGAGTTGGGGGGTTAGGTTTTGTGTTAATTTTTTAATTATTTTTATTATTTAATAAGCACACGATTTTATAACGTTTTGTAACATTGAGGATGATTTTAATAACAAAAAAAGGTCGGGGACGATTTTAATTTTCACCCCAGACCTTAGAGACGATTTTAGTACTTAACCCTTATCTAAACAAGGACAAACTCTCTCACAATTACTATCTTATACATACTACATCTTAACATTTAAGTTCGGTTGAAAAATATTGATCTTGAGCTATATATGCTCTACCCATAATTCTTTTATGAGTAAAGTGTCGCTTTTGTCCCTAATGTTTGGAGTAAGTCCTACTTTGTGTCCATAACTTTTAAATCGTTCTGTTTGTATCTACAACATTTATAAAAATGATTCAGTGTTATCATGCCATCAATTAAACTAACAAATTAGATTGTATTTTTCAATTATTCACACTTAGATATATTCATTCTCAATTAGGTCTTACTTGGATGTATTTGATTTCAATATTGTATCCACTATTTGTGTTTATGTTTACTTATGTCTCTAGAAAAATGAATTATGTAAATATTGTAGGGATTAATTTCAACTTTTGATGAGCTATTTTTCGGAGTATATCATCGGTTCTGTCTCAGGCATTTATATTCTAATTTCAAGAAGAGATTTTCAAAACTCAAACTAAAGCTCATGATGTGTAATTGACAGCAGGATAACATTAAATCACTTTTACAAAAGTTAAGGATACAAATATGATGATTTAAACGTTAATGATACAAAAGGACTTACCTCAAACATTAGGGACAAAATGATATTTTACTCTTCTTTTTATGCATTTTCTATCCTCCATGATACCATGACTAACTATTTCTTTCTTCTTACTATATCAATTCCTAGAACCTACTATTCCTAGCAAAGCTCCTATTTGAGAAGAATAGGAGCAAAAGTCAATAAATATAGTAGCTTGTAACCACTATATTTCAATGCATTTTTATTCAATTAATGTCATTCTATTTCTCTGTCATAGTATTTGAAATTACATGCTAAAAAAGTAAGGTGTTGAATTTAAGTCATCCATCTACAATAACACTTGCATTTATTAAATATTGAATCTTATTATAACAATTTCATGAATTTACATGTAAAATTTTTAACATTGAAATCATAAATTCAAATTCAAATTTGCCAATACAAAATAGTTCTAACCTCAAATTAATCCTTTAAAATTTCATAATTCAAAATATCACTATTAAGCATATGAGTAACTAGTTTATTTATTTTATTCTATAATTTATGTATATTTATTATCATATTCATATAATTTATTTCACAACATCTTTTGGTCAAGTCAATACTCATAAATTAAAGATGAGCGAGAAATGATCATTAGTCTCTTATTATATGTTCATGAAATATCTATCTCACAGTTAATTCGAGCAGATAAAACTCATTACAGAATTATTTTTTTAATAAATGCCGATATAATATAATCCAACTAAATTTGGGACTCACTATATCATTATTCATTTGTCTTTTAACTGAATTATAACTTATTTTATTTTCTGAGTTTAGCATGGATCATATGATCGGCAGACAAAATTTAAAACTGTGATTCATCATCTTATGGCTCGGTTTTTATTGTGCACTATGAGTCATAACTCAACTTTATTTATCTTCATTCTAAGTTTATAACGGACGATCTTAATAATCATTATTATGACTTAATGACCAACAGTTATAACATCAACTCTATTTATCAACTTTATGCCTATAAAAATACCACATAATAAATTCTATTTGATATTTAATATTCTATAATCATAGAATTTTTATACCTCAACTTAAACGTTGAAGTATCTTTTGCATATACTTATTTTATTAAAAAAAATTCATTATAACCACACAAAAATTGAGTTATACTTCAAAAGTTCATCCACTAGAACATATACATATAAAAAATATTCTTTAAAAAAAAAGGGTAAGTGAGAAATTTATCGTCATTTTTTTACACATAATGTGCTTTTGTAAAAGGACAAGATTCGAGCAACAAGCAATTAAGTTAAGCATCACTCTTTTCTCCTTTTCTTTTTCTTTTTATTTATTTATAGAAATAATTACAACCTTTTTTAATTGAATATTAATAATTTTATTCGTATGACTTAAATAAAACTTAAATTAAATGTACATTTGCGCGCATATTAATCGGAAGAATAATCTGCGTTGCTCACTTCCCCCGTTTGCCAATCTAACCGTCGTTGCTCCGTACGGCTTCGCCTCGTTCTTCCGCCGTACACTCCCCGGTATACTATTTTTATCACTCTTCCTTTTCCATCTTCTATTCCTCTCAACTACTTGGTTCCTTTTGCTCTGTTTTCCATTCGCGTTTAGAAATAGAGTTTGAGTTCTCTTGAATCTCTTGCAGTTTTCAGTTTCGTGTATCGTAGAAAAGGAATCGTAGGGCACTTCACGTGTTTTGCATTTATTTCTGATTTTTCTGTCGCAAAATCTTCGACAACTGGCAAGTTTGAGCTAATAATTATTACTTTATTAGAAGCTTCGATTTGGTTTTTGAGATTTTTGGAGATAATAAACTGACAAAGTTCAATTGTTCTTTCTTTTTTTGAATAGGATTTGAGAAAGTTCATTATGTGATATATTTACGTGTTTGGTCTATGAAATGATTTTGTTTCCCTTTTTCAATATTTGTCTTGGATGAACAGCTATGTTCTGAGATGGTTGACATGTACATCATGTTCATGTATATATGCAGATAAATATCTGATTTTGCCAATCCTATACTCCATTCAATTTGCCAATACAAAGGAGCTTCAATGGCCAAGAAACCTGGCCCGAAACCTGGATCAAAACCTAGTAAATTGTCTGTGTACCTTTACATTCCTAATATCATAGGTTGGTATTTGATTATTCTATTGTTACCATTTTTTTATCTCTCTCATGCATTGAATGCTTATTGAGTTTATTAAAATTATGGGAGTCATTCAACTTCGATAAAGGACTCACCAGTAGAGTAGTGCGGAAAATCTACACCGACCAGGTTTGTCTCATTTGGTTTTGGAAAACATGAATCCATGAAAACCATCCTTGGGGGCTGAGGCTATTAGTTGGATTATACCATGTGTTTGCATCTGAATTTTCAAGCAAAAGGGTGTTACTCAAGGGCAATAGAGTTAAACACTGTCCATATTAGATTCCTATAGAAATATCTCTCATGTCTAGATTCTGCTTTTTGTAATTCATCATGGGTAATTGGGTACACTATATTTACCATGTGTGTGATGATGCAGGATATACCCGGGTTCTTTTAAACTGCTATGCTTTCCATGTATGTTTTACAAACAAAATATTGTTCTCTATTCTCTATTTTTTCAGGTGGGATACAATTTTTATGCACTTTTTTCTATTTTTGAACTTTCTCTTCTTTAATGATATGGGATCTGGAGCATAATCTAGCTATTTTCTGTTACCAGCTTCGTATGTGATGCTGTGGATGGTTGGGCCGCTCGCAAATTCAATCAAGGTATAAGCTTTTTTGTAGAGGTCATACCAATTTTATTCTATCTGTTTATATAATTTTTTGACGAGTGTTATGTACACATTATCTCTTTCTAGTAAAGTTTTGCTGAACTGGTATGATTAGACGTTGTTTTAAAAATATATTGGGTTCAGACTTAGGGGCTTTGTGGCATGTCTTGACCACAGAGTGGGACAGCATTTCCTCTATACTAACTTGTTTAGTTAAAAAGGTAACTAGTCTATTTGATAAATAAATATTAACCTGGTTTTCTTGATTCAGTGTCGACCTTCGGAGCTGTTCTGGACATGGTTACAGACAGGTTATCTCTATCTCTTTCTGTTTCTGCAAGCCAAAGAATGCGTTGTTAAACTTATAGTTCTTTACATTGTTTGATTTTTGTGTTCTTTGAATTAATGTGGCTTTCTTAATATCAGAATTAGCACTGCTTGTCTACTTGTTGTTCTTTCCCAAGTTTACAAGTAAGATTTTTTCTCCTTTTTAATTCATAATTTGCTGTCATTTAAGCATGGGCATGTAAACCTGACTTTTGTGCTGAATTTGTGTAAAGGCCTGGCTTAATCTTCTTGTCCTTGCTAGCATTAGATATTGCTAGCCACTGGCTGCAAATGTACAGGTAATTCATGTCAACTTTGTCTTTTTGTTCTTCCGTAACTCAAATTTTATGATTCTGCATTTGCTGGTTTGGGGATGATGTTCTTTAGCTGTGTTTTCACTTTAAATGCAGCACTTTCTTGATGGGCAAGACTAGTCATAAAGATGTAAAAGACAGTAGTAACTGGCTTTTCAAGTTATACTATGGCAATAGGATGTTTATGGCTTACTGTTGCGTCTCATGCGAGGTAACTGTAATATCATCTTGATTTAAAAAACTGTGAAAATGTCTTTAATATATAGTTTTTGTTCTTATCCTTTATATTCTGCAGGTTCTTTACTTAATCCTTTTTTATCTTTCGGAGAATCATACAGAGACATTGATGGACGTAAGTGCACTTAGTGACTTATAAATGCTATTAGACCATCTTAAGGTGACTGGAAGGTTTTGTTAGATCATCTGATCTTCTCAACTGTCTTTTATTTCAGGTTTTAGCAACAAATCTGCAAAAGATATCAATAGTCTCTTTTCTAATTGCAACAAGTTTTGTTGGATGCACAATCAAGCAGCTTACAAATGTGATTCAGGTTCGTATGTGGTACATTTATGCAAAGATACTCTCATAGGATGGATATTGTTTGATTTGGAATATTCTTTTAAGTATCACAATAACGGAAGATTTGGAGGTTTAAAAGGTTTTCAAAATTTCTTTCTACCATCACATCTTGTGGTTTGCTAGTACAAAACTTTCAAAATGGACTCCAATCAAGTATTAGTTATGTATCATGTAGCCAATATTGACATTGGTTCAGTTTGCAGTAGAACTGAAGTCATATCTAGTATTGACAATCAGTCTTACTGCAATTTGGATGCAGCATATATTTAGTTACTAGAAATTAATTAGAAGTTTGGATATATGAACATGACTGAATAACTCTTTTAAGTAATGTTTTAATAGTTAGTAGTTGACCTATATAGTTTAGATTTTATCATTCTAGTGATAAACAGAAAGTTCTGGAATTGATTTATTCTTTAGCTTGCACTTATTTCCAATTCCTTCTCTTGGGTTGTTTTAGTTGTCAATTAGTTTAAATCCTGAAATCTTCCCTAAGACCTTTTTTGGTTTCAGCTGAAGACAGCAGCAGATGCATGTGTGCTTTATGACATCAACAAAAAACAGAAGCAATGATGTTTCATCCATGGACATGAATCTCTTGTCTTTTCCATTTATCAAGTTTTTAACTCTTGATGGTAGTATAAATTATTATCTTAAAGGGCAATTTTGTTTAAATTGCCCAGTTTTTTTTTTTTTTTTTAATTTACAGAAATAGAGAAGGGATAAACTAGAGAAGCTGTCAGGCTGTAGGCAATTCTCATAACACGTGTTCATTTCATTTTTTTTTTATAACACTTGTTTTTGTGTCATGGTTTGGATACTGTTTTCTTCAAGCCTCTCTCACAATTTCCTATTACAGCGTGATGCAATGCAAGGCTCTCAGGTTTGATAAATAAATAAAAAAATTGGGACCCTTAATATCAAGCACTAGTGGTGTGGATAAGTATAGAATATAGATACATTATAGTACAGCTATAATTTACCAAAGTTTTGCCAAGTATAGACGAGACAAACACAAAGGGGTAGTAGCTGTTTACTTGATTGATAGGACAATTTGTAAACAGCATTTTATTGGTTACTAGCATGTGTTCAGCGGTCGAATAGGAATAATGTAATCTATACTTTTAGTATTGGCACTTGGCAGTAGCTATTTGACTATAGAAGTATGAACTATGCATTAGATATTTCAACTAAACTTCAGTTTGATTTAGGGTTTGTTTGAGCCTCATTTTTGAAAAAAAAAATTTAATGATATTTTTTAAAAGATTTTTTATAAAAGTAAAAGTAATTTTATATTTGAATATTTTATATAATTTTTTTATTTATTAATTATATTTAAGTAAAATAAGATAAAAATATTTTTTGTTCATTTATTATATAAAAAATATATTTTTTTAAAAAAATTTAAAAAAATATAAACTATAATTTCGTAAAACAAATAATTTTTATTTTTTTAATGTTTTTATTTTTATTATTAAAAATTTATTAAATACATTAAAATTTTTTTATTAAAATAATGCACCCAAACAAACACTTACTTTAAGCTGTGAACTTGCTGCGCCTAAAACTAGTCAGTTACAAACCTTACACTGCATCTAATATCTGTGTCTTATTCTTTAAGTTGCGCCTTCCCCCACACACGTACAAATTGACAACCATTATGTTGCTTAGTCGTAGCTTTAATTTGTGATTGTGACTAGAATTCTAATCAAGATTTGAATGCTGTTTTATTAAATTATGAACTCATGAGTTTAATTACCTCTGATTTAATGTTATGTTAAATTTGAAGTTTATTATTGTGATTTGCTACACAAGTTTTTAAATAGACTTAGAGACAAATCAAAATTTTAAACAAAAAAGTCTATGATGGACAATCCCAGACTTGAACCACAAATTTGTAATACGATTTAGATTTTAGACTCGTTTGAGTTAAAATCATTTTGACTAGCCTCGACGCCTTCTTTTAATTTTAACTATAAATGAAATTTTTCCTCCATATAGATAGATATGTACAACTAACTGCTAAGCTTTTTAAATAAATTTAGTATATTATGTTTTTAAGGAGTTTAACTTTAATACACTCATCATATTATCGTTACAAAAAATATTTATTTTTTAATTTATAATAATATATAATTAAATGCATACGTACAACTTCTTTTAAATAAATGAATTTATTTGATTAAGATTTTTATAAAATAGAAAAAAAATTGGTAAAATAGGAAAAAAATAAGTGCTAGGGATTAGGGAAGGCATAGTTAGATAATTATTTGGTAATTGAAGTTTGTGTGCTTAGACTTTATCCACCAAGTCCATTGTTGGTTTTTCTCTCCATAACCACCACCACCTCATACCACTGCCTTATTAGTTATTACTTTACCTCTTTTCATTCCGCATTCAACCAAACAAAGAAGCCGTATCCATGGATAGGCTTCTATCTTCTTCCCCTTCTGTCCCTTCCCTTCACACCAATCTCAGACCTTCCACTCTCCTCCCAAGAACCCTACGATTTGATTCTTCCAAAAGATTCAATTTTTCCCCTTCACCGCGCTGCCAATTCAAGTGGGTCTCCTCCATTTCCTCCAATCATGAAAACCCTTCTTCTCTATTATTCTCTTCTTCTTCTGCACCCTTCTCGGATCATTTACCCGATAGATCCATCCCCGAATCTCGAATCCTCGCTCAGAACACTCCGGATGATTCCAAAAAGCCAAAGGTGCGTGCTTTATGCTGCCACGTTTGATTTTTTTTTAATGGAAGAATATTCCTCTGACGAAATTAAGGTCCTTTGAATTTTATTTTTCAAATGCTTTCGGTTTGGATTTGCGAAGTTTGTGGTAAGTTGTTGTAGCTGGTTTCAAATTACAAACAAACTTGGCTTTTTAATCTAAAGTTACTTGCTTGCTTATGAATCCACATTTTTATGCTCGATATAATATTGAAAGATTAATTAAAGTTTAGAAGTTCTGAAATTATGTGTTGTTTTTATTTAGTTATTGTGGCAGTGTGGTAGGTTGAAATGCTGATGAGGTGAAGAGAATTAAAATGGGTCAGAAATTAGATAATAGTTTCTTAGTTTGGATGGGTTAGTAGAGATGGTGGGGCAACCTTATAACTGCTCAATCCTATATTAGTGTATAGTTAATATGTTAGTATTAACATAGTTCTGGATCTGAAAAAAAGTAAATTATTGGTGAAGACAAAACGGTTATAAAACTCACTCCAATTCTCTCTTTATAATGGTATAGATTATATGTACTCAATGTACAATTGTAGACACTAGATTTTATACATACAATTGTACAATTCCTGTTATTTAAAATAGGTTAAAAATATATAATCTTTTTATACTTTATTCTCAGGCAATAACATCCCGGACATTTGTGATACTATCTGCTCTGGTTTTGTTCTTAATCCAACCAGCTTTGGCACCAGCTGCTTTTGCAACCTTTCAAGGCGCTGCCAAAACTGGTGGTCCTGCCGCTGCTGCGGTTGGTGGAAAACTAATGCGCACTGAGCTCTTAACTAGTGCTTGGGCTGGTTTCTTTGCTGGTTGCTTGCACACTCTATCAGGGCCTGATCATCTTGCCGCATTGGCTCCGTTGTCAATTGGCCGTACCCGAATGGAGAGTGCTGCTGTTGGAGCACTTTGGGGGTGTGGCCATGATGCTGGTCAGGTTATCTTCGGCTTGCTATTTTTGCTACTAAAGGATCGACTTCACATAGAAATTATTCGAACTTGGGGCACCAGGGTTGTCGGAATAACACTGCTAGTGATTGGTGCTATGGGAATCAGGGAAGCTTCGGAAGTGCCTACCCCTTGTGTTGCCTTAGAGAATGGTGAATGTGATGTCAGTGCCTACGAATCACTTGATACTCCTACGGTTGGAAAGAAGAAGATTGGTTTTGCCACTTTTGCCACTGGAATAGTTCATGGACTGCAACCAGATGCATTGATGATGGTGTTGCCTGCTCTTGCTTTGCCGTCGCGTGTGGCCGGCGCTGCATTTCTCATCATGTTCTTAGTTGGAACTGTAGTAGCAATGGGTAGCTACACGGTATTTATAGGTTCATGTAGCCAAGCACTAAAAGATAGAATACCTAGAATAACTGAGAAGCTCACTTGGGCTTCTTCCCTTGTAGCTATAGGCCTTGGGTGTGCCATTATCATTAGCCAGTTTTTCGGGTTCAGCCTGTACTAATACATCACTTAGCACTTAGCAGCAAGGAACCTTTTGATTATTATGAACATTGTTTTGTGGTGTCAAGATAAAATTAGGGTGTCTTCTGGAGCAAGATAATTATCCACGCATCAAGTGATATTTGAGTTTGATTGTTTTAAATGTTATTTTCTAAGCTTCTGAGTATTGGATGTACATGTATAGTCTAATTTTGTAGTTTCAGTTACTCTGCATCTTAGAACTACTACCTGGTTGTGATTTGTTGAGTTCAAGTTAAATTCACAAAAAGGGTGTTCACTGAGGTTATTATGATTGTTGCTTGAACATCAGGATGAAAATTTGATCAGTTTTTCACAACTTGCAAGATCATTGCATCAATCACTATTGATTTTTGTGGCCAGACCCTATATTTTGTAGTTTTATTTAGTGTAATCTTTAAGCATTATAAAAGGGAGGTGTTTCAACCGGTTAAGTGGTTAGCTCATTTGTCCGCTTAAACAAGTGACGGACAAATCATTGGTCAATCACAAATCCTTAAATGGAGCTCAAATTTTGCAGCAAATCATTCCAAACCGAAGGATACTGAAAAAAAAAAAAAGAAAAAAAAAAGGAGGCGTTTCTCTTCCAAGAGAAAATAATCAAATTTTAAAGCTTCTTTGTGTTCCTTCATTCATATTAGATCACTGAACAGGGAATAAGAAAGTCAACACTTTGTTGTATTATCTGAAACCACAAGGATGAATGGTGATGAACGACTTCAATTTAATGAACTGTTAACTAAATACTAGCTAGTCAAAAAAGGCGTCGCCAATTTTGATGAACAGAATTTGGAATCTGCATTTCCATTTTGTTTTTATTCTCTTTTTTTTGTGAGGTCAGGTGTTTTTATTCTCTTTTTTTTTTTTTGGTTATGGGGTGTTTTTATTCTCTTTGTCTTCTATTTTAGGGTTGTTAAAATAATATATGTGGGTTTCACTCGACGGCCCAATAGGCCCAAATCCTACCCAAGACAAAAACGACACCGTATCGCGTCCAAAGACGAAACACCGTTCTTCGTCGTCTTCATCCGCGATTGCAAACTAAACAGAATCATATTGGCACAGCTCACACTCTACACAATTCAATTAAATTCCACTGCCGAAGCAACCAATTTTGCAGGTTTAACAGCGGGAATCGAAAACTGGAACGAATATGAGGAAACGCACCGTTTTGGCATGGGTAGTAGCAGTTGTTTGCTTCGTAGTGCTGATGATCGTTACCCCAGCCATTCCTCAATCACAAGAATACCATGATTTCGCAGACCAGCGCACCTTCTTTGGTAACCCGCTCTTCGCTTTTTCTACCTCACTTCTTAATTTCTTATTCAACTCCATAATTTATCTGTTTACTTTTAACCCTTTGAGCTCAATCTAAGTTCAAA